>NW_016108456.1:0-9377 GCF_001604975.1 Cebus imitator
TGCAACAATCTTGCATGTTCTTCACATGTACCCCATAACCTAAAATGCAATAAAATAAATAAATAGGAAAAAAAAAGAAAACAGAAAACTTTGGGTGAGAGAGAGAAGGAGGATGAGTTGTGGGAGTGGGTGGGTGCCCTTAAAATGCCAATAAGAAACTTGTGTGAGGGTCTATTTCACCACCTATTGCTGGGAACTGTAATAAAATCTCCCTCCTCACCCCCCTCAAAAAAAAGGAAAAGGAACAACCTGGCCATGATCTGGCAAGACAGCTGTGCTGCACAGTAGGGGGCCCCTCCTCATCTGGACCATCTACACTCTCCACAGGGAGCAGGCTGAAATGACTGAGTCCTCAGTAGCACAGAGATGGCAGATCTCCCTTCCCCACCTGCCAAGCTCCTTCCATTGGAGAGGTCACATCTCTGTCCACCAAGCAAAGGCCCACTTAGTGAGGAGGGGTGGTTTGAGGCCTTAGTTAAATAAGCAATCTGGCCACGATCTAGCAAGGCCACTCCATTGTGCTGCGTGGGGACCCTCCTAGTTTGGGTTGTCTGCACTCTCTACCGCCAGTAGCCATGGATGGCTGAGAATACAGAAGGGTAGATAGGGAGGCTGCCTCTCCTCCTGAAAGCTGCCTGCCAGGGAGAGATCACAGCTCTGTCTGCAGAACTGAGGACCTGCCCAGTGAAGAGAAACATGTCAGGGCCCCAGTTAAAGAAGCAGTCTGGCCCCATTCTGGCAAGACACTGTGCTGCATCACGGGGGCCCCTCCTTGTCTGGACTATCTGCACTCTCCACAGCCAGCAAGCTGAAATGGCTGTTTCCCTTGAACTGCAGAGATGGCAGCCACTCCTCCCCTGGGAAACTAGGTCCTCTCTCTGGCAAACTTCAGCCCTCTGCCACTGACTGGCTGGGATTCCATGCCAGTGGGTCTTAGCCTGTGAGGTGCCATTGAATTGGCACCTGCAGAATGAGGCTGCTTTGCTCCCTGTATTCAGTTCTTTTCCTACAGACATGTATGGATTGATTTTTCACCTTAGCGGGGACCCGGGCACCAGAGCATGCAAAACTCCTGGGTCTCTGTGTGCACCTGAGCAGCTGTTTTGCCAAGGCTCCCCACAGCTCTGTATATTGAACCCAAGATGCAGGTAGTGTGGGCTCATGAGGGGATCTCCTGATCCACAGGTTGCAATGATAAGTGGAAAAAGCATGGTCTCCCAGCAGGTGGCACAGTTACTCACTGCCTTCCCTGGCTGGGGCTGGGGATTCCTTTGGCTCCAGGTGGCTCCCTGGTGGGCTGTTGCCCCTCTCTCTTCTGCTTGTCTATTCAGTCCCAATGTGAGAAACTGGATATTTCAATTGAAGGTGTTGAATTCACTTGCCCCTTTTCATTTTTCTCCATGAGTACTGTAGACTGCAGCTGCTTCTAATCAGCCATCTTGTCTTTCCAAGTGAACAATAATTTGTCATGTATTTAAAAATCACTAGAACAGTTGAAATGTTTCAACACAAAAAGATAAATGTTTGAGGTGATAAATATCTTAAATATCCTTATTTGATAATTACACACTGTGTGCATGTATTAAAATATCACACATTAACCATAAATATTTACAATTATTATGCACATTTATTTAAATTAAACAAATAAATAGATGGAGCAAGATATACCATGCTAACAGTAACCCCCAAAAAGCTGGAGTAGCTATATTCATTTCAGACAAAGGAGACTTTTAGAGCAAGGAAAATCATCAAGAATAGTATGGGCCGGGCGCGGTGGCTCAAGCCTGTAATCCCAGCACTTTGGGAGGCTGAGGCAGGTGGATCACGAGGTCAAGAGATCGAGACCATCCTGGCCAACATGGTGAAACCCCGTCTCTACTAAAAATACAAAAAATTAGCTGGGCGTGGTGGTGCATGTCTGTAATCCCAGCTACTCAGGAGGCTGAGGCAGGAGAATTGCCTGAACCCAGGAGGCGGAGGTTGCGGTGAGCTGAGATCGCGCCATTGTACTCCAGCCTGGGCAACAGAGTAAGACTCTTTCTTAAAAAAAAAAAATAGTATGGAGCATTACATAATGATAAAGGGGTCAATTATCCAAGAAGACTTAACAATCCTTAATGTATATGCACTTAATACACATAAGGCAAAAACTGATAGAACCACATGAAGAAATAGATGAATCCACTAATATAGTAGGTGACTTCAACACCCTCTTTCAAAAACTGACAGATTCAGGAGGCAGCAAATCAGTAAGGACATAGTTGAACTGAACAGCATTCAATCATCGGAATAAAATTGACATCTATAGAATACATAATCCAACGATAAGTTGAGGAGAAAGAACTAATAGAAAGGAAGAAATTGAAGATACAGAAGTGTGTGTGTTTGGAGGAGAAGTGGTGGTGACCAATCTCATAATGTCTGAGGAGACAGGATAGAATAGGATCCAAAGCTTGGATAAAAGGATATGCTCTGAACAGGAGAGGTTATGCCATCTCCACTGAGACAGAGGGAAAGGAGAAGATAATGGGTTCAGATTAAAAAATAATAGATGGTAAAAGAGGAAGTTGAGAGAAGTACTACCTATCTGCATGTTGTTAGTCAAGTAGGAGAAAAAGTCAACTTCCAAGAATAAGAAGAGAGAGGGTAAAGAGATTAAGAAGAAAAGTGAAGTTGAGTTTATTGGAATGCACTTGTCATCCCAACTATTGAGGAGGCTGAACCAGGAGGATAGCTGGAGCCCAGGAGTTAAAGGCTGCAGTGCGCTATGATTGTGCCTGTTAATAGCCACTGCACTCCAACCTTAGCAACATAGTTATATCCCAACTCTAAAAAAATAAAAATAAATAAAAGTTAAAATGTTGAATAGCCACTTAGAAATCAAGAATGAGCTGTATAGGGACATACAGAAGGACTGCTGGGCAGCTCAGTTGAAGGCCTAGCTGAAAACGGAAAACCACAAATTTGCATTGACTCCAAATTGCATAGTTGTGTGATTTTTTTTTTTCCAACAGCCTGAGTGTTCAGCAGAGGAGTGTTTTTGACTTATCCTGCGTTGTAGCTCTATGGGGAAGGTGTGGCAAAAGAGTAGGGAGCATGGTGAGAATGACTGAAATGAAGCTCCCAGGCTCAAGATGAAGGGCTGAGAAGCACCAAAATATAAAGAGTGAATAGGAGGAGAGGAGAATGCAAAAGTAAATGAGAAAGAGAAGCCAAAAGCCAGTGTTATTACAAAAAAAAAAAAAAAAAAAAAAACCAGCCCTGATAACTCCAAAGTTTGTAGAACCCTCTGAGATCATGTAGTCCAAACCTCTAATTGTGACAGGTAAGGAAAGTGAGGCTCAGAGAGAAGAGACTTACCCAAGGTTCAGTGAGTTAACAGCAGAGCTGAGACAACAATTCAGGTCTTTCAGCTGTGTCCCAGGCTCATATTTACTCTGGAAATTCATTGCCCTTTTTTATTTTAAAAATCACATATGTCTTCTTTAGATAATTTAGAAAACACAAAAAAGAATAAAATTTAAATCTTTATAATCTTACCGCTAACTGTAAACATTTTCAGATATGCAGTGGTTTGAAAACAAGTTCACAAATTCTTTGACATTTGTCCTATCGAGAGGTGAAATTTAATACCACCCCAACGAAGCCAAGATTATGGACTGGCCTTGATGACTTGCTTCTAACAGATAGAATGCAGTGAAAATGATGTTGCATGATTCCCAATGCTAGGTCAAAAAATCAATACTTCTGCCACCTGGCTCTTGGGACACTTGTTCTTGGAACCCAGCTGTCATGCTATGAGGAAACACAGACCAGATTAAAAGGCTACATAAAGCATTCCAGTTGAAACCCCACTGAGATCCCAGCCAGCAACCAGCATCAACTGCCAGACATGTGTGAATGAGGAAGCCTTCAAAATTTTTCCAGCCCCTGCTGTTGTCTAACTGCAACTGTATGAGAGACTCTGAGCAAGAACCATGTAAGTGACCCAGTGAACCCCTAGAGTCTCGAGAGAAAATAAATGATTTGTGGTTAGTTTACATCACTAAGTTTAAAAGTGTTTATTAATGTAGTACTAAATAACAAATATGGCATATTTCTTTCCAGTCTTTTCTATACGTATATATTTTAATTGCAATATTTAAATCACAATATATACACTATTATGAATCTTACTTTTCTAATTTGCATGATTCGTAATCATTTTCCCACATCATTAAAATTTGAAAGTGCCATTATAATGGGCACAGGGTATTCTGCTATATAGATACTTTAGATCATATTTAACCAATCTTTTTTTAGACATGTATATTGTTTTCCAATTCATCATTCTCACAAATAATGCTTCAGTGAACATTCTCTCATCTACAACTTTTTAAGTATGCTTATTTTTGTCATTTGCATTACAAAAGCAACACAGGTTAACTGAAATAATTCAAATAATACAAAAGTTTCTAAAGTAAAATTAATAGATTTCTTTCATTGCCCCTTCAAAGCCACATCCCCAATGGAAACACTACTAAAATTTAGGATAAATCCTTCCACACTTTCTGCTTCACACATATAAACACATAGCGTGAGTTTATTTTCTTTCACAAAAATCGGGTAACTATGGTTTTATCTTTTACTTAGCAATATATCATGGATAGCCTTGCTAGTCAATATGCCTTATTCCTTTTAATGACTGAACAATACATAGTCCATATATAGCATAATTTTTATAGCTATTTTCCTATCGGTGAATATTCAGGGTTGCTATTACAAACAATATTGCAGTAAACACCCAGTACATGTACCTATTCATACTACTACTTCTATTTCTGACAGTTATATTCCCATAAATGAGATTTTCAGGTCAAGGAGCATGCAAATGTTTCATTTAGATAAATACAATTGGAGGACTTCACATTAAATGTGGGAGATTAAATACCTATTTATTATTCCTTCTAAAACTGCACTAAAATGAGAAGAATTTTTCTTTCTTCTTTGTAGGTACAAAACTACAAAGACAAAGAGAATTAAATGTAGGCAGCAATAGATAAAATATGCCAACACATCTTTGGAATATGGAAAGCAGATATAGATTAGCAGAGCTGAGAGAGCTGAAGAGCAAATGCCTGCAAAAGGGAATGACGTAAGAAGCAAGGTAATTAATGCTAACGAATGCCTGGAAACTTAGAGACACTATCGTTAGTCAATCACTAATGACTAGTGTCTCAAAAAAGGCAAGAGTGGGTCAAGAGATTGAGACAGGGTTTGTCTGCATGTGTGTGCGATGTACAGTTAGACTATGCTGAGGTCCCTTATCTCATCCCATTCAACCAGTAAAGCACCTTTTCCTTATTCTGGCAAAAAGAATCTAAGTTTACTCAAAGAAAATTGATCCACAAACCCAGATATCCCAGGTAGAGTGGAAAATAATGTCATACTGAAAAGAGGGGCATTAAATGAAAGTTGAACATAAGATCTCTGTTTCTACCCCGCAAATACCTTGATTCTAAGAACACAAGAAGCCAGGTATATATTTTCCAGGCAGGAAATTAGAGAATTCAGTTTTGAAGAAACTGTACTGCTCTCAGAAAAAATACCTACAGCTACCGCCATTTTGGGGTCCCCAGTAAACTAGTTGGATTCTTTCTTACTCAATCATCTTACAGTGAAGCTCACAAGTTGATAAGTCCTGTCCCTATAGGAAGTCTTCTATATGAAAGTTAAAATAAAACAAATAAATCAGATGAAACAGTGAAATAAAGGAGAGGGCAAGAGAAATGTGTTTAAAAATTATCCTCACACATCTAGGATATTGTGATAATATATATTGACATGAAAATATGCATTGTCAGGTTTTTT
This sequence comes from Cebus imitator, assembly GCF_001604975.1. NCBI lineage: Eukaryota > Metazoa > Chordata > Mammalia > Primates > Cebidae > Cebus > Cebus imitator. The sequence goes on from NW_016108456.1 coordinate 5,854, forward strand.
AAGACCTATTTCAAAATACATATGAGAGGATCCAACATGGCCGACTAGGAACAGCTCAGGATTGCAGGTCCCAGTGAAAGTGCAGAGGGTGAGTGGACGCCGCATTTCAAGATGGATTTTTATTGCCCACAGACCACGGGATTCCCAGGCAGAGGAGCCCCACGGGTCACCAGTGCGGTTGTTTTGGCCGGCACAGCTGTTTTGGCTGGTGAGGCTGCTTTGGCCAGCACAGCTGCTTTGCCAGCATGACTGCTTTGCCAGCGCCCCAGCACAGTGGTTCTCTGTACAAAATACACTGGTCCAGGTGTCCTTTCAGCTGGCGATTAGAGCCCCAGAAAGGCAGAGTCACCCATTTATCTGATTTAAAAGGGGACTGAAACAGGGAGCCAGGCCAGGATATTCCGGGGCAAAAAAACCACCAGGAATCTCATTGCCACTGTTTCAGCCAGTGCAGTGAGTAGCCGCACAGGAAATCACGCAGATCCCAGTGCTTTTTCAACAAGCAACTGGAACACCTGGGAGAGAGTCGACAGTTCAACTTAAAAAAAAAGGCTCTGAGTCAGGGAAGCAGGTGATTAGTCTTGGCTGGTCACAACACAACAACAACAAAAAAAAACAGCAATTGGAAACGCCCTGGGTTGAGAGTTTCACAGCAAGCACAGCTGAACCCAGGACAGTCCACCTCTGTGGGGGAGGGGCGTCTGCCATTACCGAGGCACTCCACCACTACGGAGGTAGTCCACCATTGTTGAGGCAGCCCACTGTTGCCAAGGCAACCCACCATTGCCGAGGCAACCTGCCATTACAGAGAGAGTCCGCCATTACAGAGGTGGGCCACCATTGCTGTGGCAGTTCTGACTACACCCATATAAACAGGACTGCAGGGAAAATCACACAGCAGCTGGGCGGAGCCCACAGTAGCTCAGCAAAGCCTCTGGAGGCAGACAGTGACTAGGCTGCCTCCTTGCTGGGCAGGGCAGCCGTGAAAAAAAAGGCAGCAACACAATGGAAACTCATAAATATAGACCTAACTACCTGGGACAGAGCACCTGTGGGGGGAAAAAACAAGAGTTTATGAGTTCTGCTGCAGCAGACCTAAACGTGCCTGCCCAGCAACTCTGAATGAACAACGGAGCTCACAGCTCAGCACTTGAGCTTGCATGAAAGACAGACTGTCTCCTCAAGCAGCTCCCTGACCCCTGTATATCCAAAGAGTCACCTCATAAAGGACAGAAGAGACTGACATTTGGTGTGTGCCTTTCTGAGACAAAGACAGAAGAAGAAACTGGTAGCTACCCTTACTGTTCTGCAGCTGTGGCAGGTGATCCCCTGACAAGCAGGGCCTGGAGTGGACATCAGCAGCCCTACAGCAGAGGGGCCAGGCTGTTAGAAGGAAAACTAAGAAACAGAAATAAATTCATCATCCACAAACTGGAAGTTCACTCAGAGACCAAATCTGAAAGTCAGCAACTACAAAGACAACATGTGGATAAATATACAAGGATGGTAAGAAACCAGCACAAAAAGGATGAAAACATCTGAAACCAGAACACCTTTCCTCCTACAAGGGATCACAACTCCTCACCTGCAAGGGAACAAGGCTGGATGGAGAATGAGTGTGATGAAATGTCAGAATCAGGCATCAGAAAGTGGGTAATAAGAAACTACACTGAGCTAAAAGAACATGTTCTAACCCAATGCAAAGAAACTAAGAACCTTGAAAAAAGATTTGACGAAATGCTAACGAGAATGGACAAATTACAAAGGAATATAAGTGAATTGTTGGAGCTGAAAAACACAACAGCTTGATGAAGCATGCACAAGTTTCAGAAGCTGAATTACCAAAGCAGAAGAAAGGGTATCAGAGGTCGAAGATCAACTCAATGAAATAAAACAAGAAAGCAAGATTAGAGAAAAAATGATAAAAAGGAATGAACAAAGTCTCCAAGAAATGTGGGACTATGTGAAAAGACCTAATTTACGTTTGATAGGTGTACCTGAATGTGACGAAGAGAATGAATCCAAACTGGAAAATACTCCTCAGGATATTATCCGGGAAAACTTCCCCAACCTGGCAAGGCAGGCAAACATTCAACTCCAAGAAATACAGAGAACACCACAAAGATATTCGTCAAGAAGAGCAACCCCGAGGCACATAATTGTCAGATTCACGATGGTTGAAATGAAGGAGAAAATGGTAAGGGCAGCCAGAGAGAAAGGTCGGATTACCCACAAAGGGAAGCCCATCAGACTCATAGCAGATCTCTCAGCAGAAATCCTACAGCCAGAAGAGAGTCAGAACCAATATTCAACATCCTTAAAGAAAAGAACTTCCAACCCAGAATTTCATATCTGGCCAAACTAAGCTTCCTAAGTGAAGGAAAAATAAAATCCTTTGCGAACAAGCAAGTACTCAGAGAATTCGTCACCACCAGGCCTGCTTTACAAGAGCTCCTGAAAGAGGCACTAAACATAGAAAGGAACAACCAGTACTAGCCACTCCAAAAACATACCAAATGGTAAAGAGCATCAACACAATGAAGAATCTGCATCAACTAATGGGCAAAACAGCCAGCCAGCTAGCATCAAAATAGCAGGATCAAATTCATACATAACAATATTAACCCTAAATGTAAATGGACTAAATGCTCCAATCAGAAGACACAGACTGGCAAATTGGATAAAATACCAAAACCCATCGGTGTGCTGTATCCAGGAAACCCATCTCACATGCAAGGATACACAAAGGCTCAAAATAAAGGGATGGAGGAAGATTTACCAAGCAAATGGAGAGCAAAATAAAGCAGGAGTTGTAATTCTCGTCTCTGTTAAAATAGATCTTAAAGCAAAAAAGATCAAAGGAGACAAAGAATGACATTACCTAATGGTAAAAGGATCAGTGCAACAAGAAGAGCTAATGATCCTAAATATATTGCATCCAATACAGGAGCAGCCAGATATATAAAGCAAGTTCTCAATGACTTACAAACAGACTTAGACTCCCACACAATACCAGTGGCACACATTAACTCCCCATTGTCAGTATTAGACAGATCAACCAGACAGAAAATTAACAAGGATATCCAGGATTTGAACTCAGACCTGGACCAAGCAAATCTAATAGACATTTACAGAACTCTCAACCCTAAATCCACAGAATATACATTCTTCTCAGTGCCACATCACACCTGCTCCAAAATTGACCACATAAGTGGAAGTAAATCACTCCTCAGCAAATGCAAAAGAACGGAATTCATAACAAACAGTCTCTCAGACCACACTGCAATCGAGTTAGAACTCAAAATTCAGAAACTAACTCAGAACCACACAGCTTCATGGAAACTGAACAACTGGCTCTTGAATGTTGACTTGATAAACAATGAAATGAAGGCAGAAATAAAGATGTTCTTTGAAACCAATGAGAATGAAGACACAACATACCAGAATCTCTGGGACACATTTAAAGCAGTCTCTAGAGAAAAATATATAGCAATAAGTGCCCACATGACAAGCAAGGAGAGATC
>NW_016108456.1:11805-24338 GCF_001604975.1 Cebus imitator
TGTAAATTAGTTCAACCATTGTGGAAGACAGTGTGGTGATTCCTCAAGGACCTAGAAATAGAAATTCCATTTGACCCAGCAATCCCATTACTGGGTATATATCCAAAGGATTATAGATCATTCTACTATAAGGACACGTGCACATGAATGTTCATTGCAGCACTGTTTACAATAGCAAACACCTGGAACCAACCCAAATGCCCATCGAAGGTAGACTGGACAGGGAAAATTGGCACATATACACCATGGAATATTATGCAGCCATCAAAAACGATGAGTTTGTGTCCTTTGTAGGGACATGGATGAACCTGGAAACCATCATTCCCAGCAAACTGACACAAGAGCAGAAAATCAAACACTGCATGTTCTCACTCATAGGCGGGTGTTGAACAATGAGAACACATGGAAACAGGGAGGGGAGCACTACACACTGGGGTCTGTGTGGGGGAAATGAGAGGGATAGCAGAGGGTGGGGATTTGGGGAGAGATAGCATGGGGAGAAATGCCAGATATAGGTGAAGGGGAGGAAGACAGCAAATCACACTGCCATGTGTGTACCTATGCAACAATCTTGCATGTTCTTCACATGTACCCAAAAACCTAAAATACAATAAAAAATAAAATAAAATAAAATAAAATATACATACGTTCATTAGGCATATATTAACTGAGTATCTACTACGTACAAGGCCCTGATGTAGGCACTGGGAGGAGAATGGAAAACAATATCTTGGACACACTCTTATAGAGTTTAATTCTAATAGCTTATAAAGTAAAGCTCATTTGTATGAAATTTTGAATGTGTGTTTATGTTTGTGTAAACAGAAAGATATCTGAAAGGAAGTCTACTGTAGAGCTAATTGTCGTTTTTGTCTCGATGGTAATATTTTAGTTGATTAAAGCTTACAACAAAATTATATCTATTTGTGTGGGAAATCCCCAATCACTGTCTTTCACTTTTCACTCCTAGTCATCGTCCTTGAAAAATGTTAAGTCTCCTAGGAAGAACAACTAAGCTACCATCAGCTGTCAGTACCCCTTCATAAACTTTTTTAAGAGAGAGACAGGGACTCAGGGTCTTGCTATTTGCCCAGGCTGTGGATTGCAGGGTTTATTCACATGCACATCACGAAATATTTGTTATCCATTTTAGGGGGTAGGAAGCTAAGGAAAAATATCTCTAAGGGTTAGAGTGCTTGGAGGTAAGGATATGGCTATGGAAATGGAATTGTTTATCCCACAGTTTTCTGGGAGAGGCAACTGCATCTAAGTCTAAGGGAGGAAAAAATTTCATACAGCTCCAAAGATATTATGGACTTCTACATTCTTCTTGGCCCCAAAGTCTCACCTTCACAGCATCCTAGGGGAGATATACTCTGTAGCCTGCCAGGGGCCCTCTGACAGCCAGAAAGGTCATAGTGAGGAAGAAGCTTCTCATCTGTATAAACAAGTGTTTTGCTCCTGTCTCTTCATTGCAGCTCTTTTATTGCATTGATCAAATTCCTTTCTCCAGGAACATTTCCCAGCCCATCAGCTAAGTTATAAAGAAAGATATAGGCTGAGCATGGTGGCTCATGCCTGTAATCCCAGCACTTTGGGAGGCCAAGGCAGGCAGATCACCTAAGGTCAGGAGTTCGAGACCAGCCTGACCAACATGGTGAAACCCAGTTTCTACTAAAAATACAAAAATTAGCTGGGCGTGATGGCAAGCACTTGTAATCCTGGAAACTCAGGAGGCTGAGGAAGGAGAATCACTTGAACCTGGGAAGTAGATGTTACAATGAGCTGAGATGGTACACTGCAATCCAGCCTGGGCAACAAGAGTAAAATTCCATGTCAAAAAAATAAAAATAAATAAAGAAAGAAAGATATAACCAGTTAAGTTATAAAAGAAAAACAACTCAGGAGTTTTCACGCTTCTTATCCATGATGCTAGGTCCCAGAAATAGAATAAGGTAGGGCACTCCTTAACTGAGACTGTCCTCCCCATCCATTTTACCAGAATCCATCAAAAGTGCTGTTGCTTTTAATTAACAAACAGATAAACATTTACTTAGAATTATAGCGTGGTGATTACAGTCCAGGAGGATTAACAAATATGTATATAACCAACATCAATATCAATCAGAATGAATTAAATAATATGAAAAACTACAAGCAAAGAGTTCAGTGATTAAAAAGAAAAGTACCATTCAATCTGATTGGGAGATCATAACCAACTTCACAGAGGAGGTGACATAGGAGCTAAGCCTTGAAGAATGAGTTAAATTTCAAGAGATAGAAATAATGAGAGCCATCAATCCAGGCTGAGAGAACATAAGCAAGGTCATGAAGGCAGAGAAGTAAGTGAAGTACTGAGCTAAAAGTAGGTAATCTGCTATGACTGAAGGAGAAGTCACTTAGCCTTGGCACCCATTACTCACTATATATTGAATGACTATATGCAGGATTCTTGAAAAAAAATGTAATAAGAGATGGCATAAAAAAAAGTGGCAGAGGCCAGATGATGAGGGCCCTTGAATGCCAGGCTAAGGATTTAGGGTTTAGTTATTTTGTAATTATAATGGAAAGGAGTGAACGGATCTAGCCTCTGCCTGAAAAAGACAACTCCAGTGGTTGCATAGAAAGTGGAGTAAAGGCAAAGAGGCTGGTATAGAAGGAAGACCAGTTAAGAGGATACTTCAGTGTCTCAGTGAGAGACAGCCAAGGCCTAGACTAGGATAGTGACAATGAAGATGGAGAAGAGAGACACACATTTGGAAGTCCTCAGCATATAAGTGATGTCCAAATCCTTGGAAATGGTGAGATTACCCTAGTAAAATGTAGAGTCAAAAATGACATTCAGAGAAAACTCACATATAGGAGGTTGAAGAAGAGTTTCCAAATGATACTGAAGAATAGCCCAAAGAGCAGTAGGAGAACCAGTAAAGCACAATGCCCTGAAAGTCACTAATTGGAAATCTCTCAAAGTCCAAAATATCCTGGAGATAACCTTTCTTTAATCTGCATGTTATAAAAGTAGTTGATGATGGTAGTAGAATTTCTTTAGCAGTCATGTCATAATTTTGGCTCTTACTGAGTTTTTTGTTAACTCCAACTCTCAAATCTTATCTATAAGAATTGTAATCCAGAGTGGTGGCTGGCAAGGTGACCAAACAGGAACAGTTCCAATCTGCAGCTCCCAGAGAAATTAACACAGAAGTCAGGTGATTTCTGCATTTCCAACTTAGGTAACCAGCTCACCTCACTGGGACTAGTTAGACAGTGGATGCAGCCCATGAAAGGCAAGTCAAAGCAGGGTATGACATTGCCTCACCTGCAAATCATAAGGGGTCAAAGAACTCCCTCCCCTAGCCAACGAAAGCCCTGAGGCACTCTGCCATGAGGAACAGTGCATTCCAGTCCAGATACTATGCTTTTCCCACAGTCTTCGCATCCAGCAAACCAGGAGATTCCCTCAGGTGCCCACACCACCAGGGCCCAGGGTTTCAAAACTGGGCTGGGTGGCTGTTTGGGCAGACACTGAGCTAGCTGCAGGAGTTTTTTTCATGCCTCCATGGTGCCTGGAACACCAGCAAGGACGATTCATTACCCTGGAAAGAAGGCCAAAGCCAGAAAACCAAAAGGTCTAGCTCAGTGGATCGCACCCCCACAGAGCCCAGCAAGCTGAGATCCACTGGTTTGAAATTCTTGCTGCCAGCACAATAGTAGTATAAAGTCAAACTGGGATGCTTGACATTGGTGGAGGGAGGGGCGTCCATTATTACAGAGACTTGGGTAGGCAGCTTTCCCCTCACAATGTAAACAAAGACACCAGGAAGTTCAGACTCGGTGGAGCCCACCACAGCACCACAAAGCCACTGTAGCCAGACTGCCTCTCTAGATTCCTCCTCTCTGGGCAGGGCATCTCTGGAAGAAAGGCAGCAGACCCAGATAGGGCTTATAGATAAAACTCCCATCTCCCTAGGACAGAGCACCTAAAGAAAAAGGGGGTTCTAGGTGTAGCTTCAGCAGACTTAAGCATTCCTGCCTGCCATCTCTGAAGAGAAAAATGGATCCCTCAGCCCAGTGCTCGAGCTCTGCAAAGGGACAGACTGTTTCCTCAAGTGGGTCCCTCACCCCATGCCCCACTGGGAAACACCTCCCTTGAATAGTTAACAAACACAACATACAGGAGAGCTCTGGCTGGCATCAAGCAGGTGCCCTCTGGGATGAAGCTTCCAGAGGAAGAAACAGGCAGCAATCTTTGCTGTTCTGCAGCCTCTACTGGTGATACCCAGGAAAACAGCATCGGGAGTGGACTTCCATCAAACTCCAGCAAACCTGAAGCAAAGGGGCCTGATCATTAGAAGGAAAACTAAAAAACGGAAAAGAATAGCATCAACATCAACAAAAAGGACGTCCACATAGAAACTTCATCTGAAGGTCATCAACACCAAAGACCAAAGGTAGATAAATCCATGAAGATGAGGAAAATCCACTGTAAAAAGGCTGAAAATTTCAAAAATGAGAATGCTTCTTCTGCTCCAAAGGATCACAACTTTTCACCAGCAAGGGAACAAAACTGGTCAGAGAATGAGTCTGACGAATTGACACAAGTAGGCTTAAGAAGTGGGTAAAAACAAATTCCTCCAAGGTAGAGGAGCATGTTCTAACCCAATGCAAGGAAGCTGAGAACCTTGAAAAATGTTAGAGGAATTGCTAACTGGAATAACCAGTTTAGAGAAGAACATAAACGACCTGATGGAGCTAAGAAACACAGCGAGAGAACTTCGTGAAGCACACACAAGTACCAATAGCAGAACTGACCAAGTGGACGAAAAGATATCAGAGACAGAAGATCAACATAATGAAATAAAGCATGAAGGCAAGATTAGAGGAAAAATAATAAAAAGGAACAAATAATGCCCCCAAGAAATATAGGGACTATGTGAAAAGACCAAACCTACATTTCATTGGTGTACCTGAAAGTGATAGGGAGAATGGAACTAAGTTGGAAAACACTCTTCCAGATATTATCCAGGTGAACCTCCCCAACCTGGCAAGACAGGCCAACATTCAAATTCAGGAAATGCAGAGACAACCACAAAGCTACTCCTTGAGAAGAGCAACCTAAAGCCCTAATCATCAGATTCACCAAGGTTGAAATGAAAAAAATGGTTAAGGGCAACCAGAGAGAAAGGTTGGGTTACCCAAAGGGAAGCCCATCAGATTAACAGTGAATTTCCCTGCAGAAACCCTACAAGCCAGAAGACAGTGGGGACCAATATTCAACATTCTTAAAGAAAAGAATTTTCAACCAAGAATTTCATATCTAGCCAAACTAAGTTCCTAAGCGAAGGAGAAATAAAGTCCTTTACAGACAAGCAAATGCTTAGAGATTTTGTCACCACCAGGCCTGCCTTACAAGAGCTACTGAAGGAAGCACTAAACATGGAAAGGAACAACCAGTATCAGCCACTGCAAAAACATACCAAATTGTAAAGACCATTGACACTATGAAGAAACTGCATCAACAAATGGGCAAAATAATCAGCTAACATCATAATGACAGGAACAAATACACACATAACAATATTAACCTTAAATGTTAATGGTCTGAATGCCCCAATTAGAAGACAGACTGGCAAATTGGATAGACTCAAGACTCATAGGTGTGCTGTATTCAGGAGACCCATCTCACATACAAAGACACACATAGGCACAACGTAAAAAGACAGAGGAATATTTACCAAGCAAATGGAAAGGAAAAAAAAAGCAGGGGTTGCAATCCTAGTCTCTGATAAAACAGACTTTAAACCAATAAAGATCAAAAAAGACAAAGAAGAAGGGCATTACATAATGGTAAAGTGATCAATGCAACAAGAAGAACTAACTATGCTAAATATATATACACCCAATACAGGAGCACCCAAATTTATAAAGCAAGTTCTTAGAGACCTACAAAGATACTTAAATGCCCATGTTATAATAGTGGGAGAATTTAACACCCCACTGTCAATATTAGACATATCAATGAGACAGAAAATTAACAAGGATATTCAGGACTTCAATTCAGCTCTGAGTCAAGCAGACCTAATAGACATCTACAGACTCTCTATCACAAATCAACAGAATATACTTTCTTCTCAGTACCACATTGCACTTATTCTAAAATTGACCACATAATTAAAAGTAAAACACTCCTCGGCAAATGAAAAAGAATAGAAATTATAACAAACAGTCTATCAGACCACAGTAAAATCAAATTAGAACTCAGGACTAAAAAACTCATGCAAAACCACACAACTACATGGAAACTGAACAACCTCCTACTGGGTAAATAACAAAATTAAGGCAGAAATAAATAAGTTATTTGAAACCAAGGAGAACAAAGTCACAACATATCAGAATCTCTGGGATAGAGCCAAAGCAGTGTTTTGAGAGAAGTCTATAGCAATAAAGGCCCATAAGACAAAGTAGAAAATATCTAAAATTAACACCCTAACATCACAGTTAAAAAAAAAATAGAGAAGCAAAAGCAAGCAAATTCAAAAGCTAGCAGAAGACAAGGAATAACTAAGATCAGAGTAGAATTAAAGAAGATAGAGACATGAAAGATCCTTCAAAAAAAATCAATGAATCCAGCAGCTGGTTTTTTGAGAAGATCAAAAAAATAGATAGACCACTAACCAGATTAATAAAGAAGAAAAGAGAAAAGAATCAAATAGACACAATCAAAAATGATAAAGGGGAGATCACCACTGATCCCACAGAAATACAAACTACCATCAGAGAATACTATAAACACCTCTATGCAAATAAACTAGAAAATCTAGAGGAAATTGATAAATTCCTGGACATATACACCCACCCAAGAATAAATCAAGAAGTCAAATCCCTGAATAGACCAGTTACAAGTTCTGAAATTGAAACAGTAATTAATAGCCTACCAACCAAAAAAAAAAAAAAAAAGCCCAGGACCAGACTGAGTCATAGGCAAATTCTACCAGTGATACAAAGAGGACCTAGAACTATTCCTTCTGAAACTATTCCAAACAACAGAAAAAGAAGGACTGCTCACTAACTCTTTGTATGACGCAAACATCATCCTGATACCAAAATATGGCACAGACACAAGAAAAAAATAAAAATTTCAGGCTAATATCCCTGATGAACAGTGATGCAAAAATCCTCAATAAACTTCTCACAAACCGAACCCAGCAGCACTTCAAGAAGCTAATCCACCATGATCAAGTTGGATTTATCCCTGGGATGCAAGGTTGGCTCAACATACACAAATCAATAAACATAATCTATCACATGAACTTAATTATCTCAATAGATGCAGACCTAGATTATCTCAATAGATACATTCAATAAAACCCAAAAGCCCTTCATCCTAAAACTCTCAATAAACTAGGTAGTGATGGAATGTATCTCAAAATAATAAGTTATTTATGGCAAACCCATTGACAATATCATATAGAATGGGCAAAAACCAGGAGCATTCCCTTTGAAAATTGGCTAAAGAGAAGGATGCCCTCACTCACCACTCCTATTCAACATAGTATTGGAAGCTCTTACCAGGACAATCAGGCCAGAGAAAGAAACAAAGGATATTTCAATAGGAAGAGAGGAAGTCAAATGGTCTCTGTTCCCAGATGACATGATCATATGTTTAGAAAACCCCATCATCTCAACCAAATATCTCAAGCCAATAAGCAACTTTAGCAAAGTCTCAAGACACAAAATTAATGTGCAAAAATCACAGGCATTCCTATACACCAAAAACAGAGAGTCATATCACAAGTGAGCTCCCATCCACAAGTGATACAAAGAGAATAAAATACCTAGGAATAAAACGTACAAGGGATGTGAAGGATCTCTTCAAGGAGAACTACAACCCACTGCTCAAGGAAATAAGAGACAACACAAACAGATGGAAAAATATTCCATGCTCATGGTTAGGAAGAAGCAATATTGTGAAAATGGCCATACTGCCCAGAGTAATTTATAGATTCAATGCTACCCTCATAAAGCTACCATTGACTTTCTTCACAGAATTAGAAAAAAAAAATCTTAAATTTAATATGGAACCAAAAAAGAGCCCACATAGCCAAGACAATCCTAAGGGAAAAAATAAATAAATAAATAAAAAGGCTGGACACATTGTGCTACCTGACTTGAAATTATACTCTAAGGCAACAGAAACCAAAACAGCATGGTACTGGTACCAAAACAGAGATATAGACCAATGGAACAGAACAGAGGTCTCGGAAATAGTGCCATATATCTACAACCACCTGACTTTTGACAAACCTGACAGAAGCAAGCAATAGGGAAAGGATTCCCTGTTTAATAAATGGTGTTGGGAAAACTGACTAACCATATGTACAAAGCTTAAACTGGATCCCTTTCTCACACCTTATACAAAAATTAACTCAAGATGGATTAAGAATTTAAACATAAGATCTAACACCATAAAAACCCTAGAAGAAAACCTAGGCAGTACCATTCAGGACACAGGCACAGGCAAGGACTTCTTCGCTAAACACCAAAAGCAATGGCAACAAAAGGTAAAATAGACAAATGGGGTCTAATTAAACTAAAGAACTTCTCCACAGCAAAAGAAACTATCATTAGAGTGAACCTGCAACCAACAGAATACGAAAAAACTTTCGCAATCTACCTGTCTGACAAAGGGCTAATACCCAGAATCTACAAAGAACTTAAACAAATTTACAAGAAAAAACAAACAACCCTATCAAAAAGTGGGCAACGAATATGAACAAACACTTCTCAAAAGAAGACATTCATGCAGCCAACAAACATGCAAAAAAGCTCATCATCACTGGTCATTAGAAAAACGCAAATCAAAACCACACTGAGATACCATCTCACACCTGATAGAATGGTGACCACTAAAAAATCAGGAGAAAACAGACGTTGGAGAGGATGTGGAGAAATAGAAATGCTTTTACACTGTTGGTGGGAGTGTAAATTCGTTCAACCATTGAGGAAGACAGTGTGGCGATTTCTCAAGGATCCAGAACTAGAAATACCATTTGACTCAGCAATCCCATTACTGGGTAAATACCCAAAGGATTTTAAATCATTCTATTATAAAGACACATGCACACATGTGTTTATTGCAGCACTGTTCACAATAGCAAAGACCTGGAACCAACTCAAATGCCCATCAATGATAGACTGGTTTAAGAAAATGTGTCACATATACACCATGCAATAGAATGCAGCCATACAAAAGGATGAGTTCATGTCCTTTGCAGGGACATGGATGAAGCTGGAAACCATCATTCTCAGCAAACTGACACAAGAATAGAAAACAAAACACCACATGTTCTCATTCATAACTCTCTTTCATAGGTGTTGAAAATGAGAACACATGGACACAGGGAGGGGAACATCACACACCAGGGCCTGTTGGGGGTGGGGGGCTGGGGAGGGATAACTGAGTGTGGAGGATGGGGGAGTGATAGCATTAGGAGAAATACCTAATGTAGATGATGGGCTGTTGGATGCAGCAAACCACCATGGCATGTGTATACCTATGTAACAAACATGCATGTTCTGCACATGTAGCCCAGGACTGAAAGTATAATTTAAAAAAAATTACAAGCAATTCTATGCATTAATAATAGGCAAACAGAGAGCCAAATCATGAGTGAACACCCATTCACAATTGCTAAAAAGATAATAAAATAACTAGGAATACAAATAACAAGGGATGTGAAGGACCTCTTCAAGGAGAACTACAAGCCACTGCTCAAAGAAATAAGAGAAGACAGAAACAAATGGAAAAACATTCCATGCTCATGAGTAGAAAGAATCAATATCATAAAAATGGCCATACTGCCCAAAGTAATTTATAGATTCAATACTATCCCCATCAAGCTACCATTGACTGTCTTCACAGAATTAGAGAAAAACTACTTTAAATTTTATATAGAACCATAAAAGAGCACACAAAGCCAAGACAATTCTAAGCAAAAACAACAAAGTTGTATGCATCATACTACCTAACTTCAAACGATACTACAAGGCTACAGCAATCAAAACAGCATGGTACAGGTACCAAAACAGCATGGTACAGGTACCAAAACAGAGATATAGACCAATGGAACAGAACAGAGACCTCAGAAATAATGGCATGCATCTACAACCATCTGATCTTTGACAAACCTGACAAAAGCAGGCAATGGGGAAAGGATTCACTATTTAACAAATGGTGCTGGAAAAACTTGCTAGCCATATGCAGAAAGCTGATACTGGATCCCTTTCTTATACCTTATATAAAAATTAACTCAAGATGGATTCAAGATTTAAATATAAGACCTAAAACCATGAAAACCCTAGAAGAAAACCTAGGCAATACCATTGAGGACATAGGCATGGACAAGGACTTCATGACTTAAACACCAAAAGCAATGGCAACAAAAGCCAAAATAGACAAATGGGATCTAATTAAACTAAAGACCTTCTGCACAGCAAAAGAAACTATCATTAGAATGAACAGGCAACCTACAGAATGGGAGAAAATTGTTGCAATCTATCCATCTGACAAAGGGCTAATATCCGGAATCTACAAAGTACATATGAAAAAAAGCACAACATCACTGGTCATTAAAGAAATGCAAATCAAAACCACACTGAGATACCATCTCATGCCAGTTAGAATGGCAATCATTAAAAAGTCAGGAAACAACAGATGCTGGAGAGGATGTGGAGAAATAGGAATGCTTTCACACTGTTGGTGTAAATTAGTTCAACCATTGTGAAAGACAGTGTGGCAATTTCTCAACCCCATTACTGGGTATATACCCAAAAGATTATAAATCATTCTACTATAAAAACACATGCACATATATGTTTATTGAGGCACTATTCACAATAGCAAAGACTTGGAACCAACCCAAATGCCCATCAGTGATAGACTAGATAAAGAAATTGTGGCACATATACACCATGGAATACTACGCAGCCATAAAAAAGGATGAACTCATGTCCTTTGAAGGGACATGGATAAAGCTGGAAACTATCATTCTCAGCAAACTAACACAAGAACAGAAAACAAAACACTGCATGTTCTCACTCATAACTGGCTGTTGAAAAATTGGAACACATGGACACAGAGAGAGGACCATCACACACCGGGGCCTGTCAGAGGGTAGGGGTCTAGGGGAGGAATAGCATTAGGAGAAATACCTAATGTAATGACTGGTTGATGAGTGAGTGCAGGAAACCACCATAGCACGTGTCTACCTATGTAAAAAAAAAACTGCATGTTCTGCACATGCATCTGAGAACTTAAAGTATAATTTAAAAAATAATAAAGGAAGATCCAAGATGGCTGATTAGACTGAACTCCAGCGCACAACACCCAGCGAGAGAGACGCAGAAATCCAGAGATCTCCTTGCTCCAATCGAGGTACCAGGTGCATTTCAACGGGTCTGGTCTGATGGTGAGCAAAGCCCACTCAGGGCAGACCGAGGCAGGGAGGGGTCCTGCTTCACCCAGAAAGTGCATCTGACTGGCGAGTCGGAGGCTCCCCTTCTGGCACTCCAGTCCAGATACACCACTTCCCCCAAAGCCTCAGCAATATACAGAATAGGGGATCTTTGCTAGTCAAGCGCCGGGAATTACAAGTGTAGAGTTGAATAAGAGCCTAAAGACTGAGCTATTGCCCCTTCCACCGGCCAGAGAGAGAGGGAGTTGTAAGCAGGAGCAGCTGGGTGGGCCCCTAACCCAAGCCCGGAGAGAGAGGAAGCTGAAAGGGCGAGACAGCCAGGTGCGGCTGGGCGGGTCCCTGCCCTCCCTCACAAGCCCCGGAGGGCTGAAGCTCTGACTCTACTGGGTTGCGCAGCCAGTGCCACAGTCTGAGATAAACCTTGAATGATCCAGCCCAGTGGAGGAAGTGCACAACCCACTACTAGAGGGGTGGGACTCGGCTACACATTTTAACAAAAAACACAGGAAGCTTACATAGCAATGGAATAGCGTTCTTGACAACACAGCAGTGCCTATAGGTCAGCAGAAGAGATAGGCCTAATCTCCCAGTATAAACAAAAAAGAGAAAGGAAGATTCCCTAGCAACCTAAAGGAGTCCCTAGAAACCCAGTAGTGCCTCAACAGGCAGACAAGCAACCTCATCAAGCAGCTCCCTGACAACATAGCCAGGTAAATCTACAAAGATGGAAAAAAAACCAGTGCTAAAAAGATGAAACCATCAAAGACCACAACACCTTTTCTCCTTCAAGGGATCACAACTCCTCAACAACACAGCATCACAACTTGACTGAGGAGTGTGAAGAATTGACAGAAAAAGTCTTCAGAATGTGGATAATAACAAACTTTTCTGAACTAAAGCAACACGTTCTAACTGAATGCAAAGAAACCAAAAACCTTGAAAAAAGTTGGACGAAATGCTAACTAAAATAACAAGCTTAGAGAAGAACATAAACAACTGGATGGAGTTGAAAAACACAGCACAAGAACTACGTGAAGCAAACACAAGTCCTAATAGCCGAAT
>NW_016108456.1:25038-28651 GCF_001604975.1 Cebus imitator
GGTTTAGTCTTGGTAGAGTACAAGTGTCTAGAAATTCATCAATTTATTCCTCGTTTACCAGTCACTGCAAAAGCAAACCAGTTGGCAAAGACCAAAAATGCAATGAAGAAAATGAGTCAACTAATGGGAAAAAAAAAAACAGCCAGTAACAAAATGGAAGGATCAAATTCACACATAACAATATTAACATTGAATGTAAATAGCCTAAATGCCCCAATCAAAAGACACAGACTGGCAAACTGGATAAAAAGTCAAAACCCATCGGTGTGCTGTATTCAGGAAACCCATCTCACATACAAAGACACAAAAAGACTCAAAATAAAGGGATGCAAGAAGATTTACCAAGCAAATGGAGAACAAAAAAAAAGCAGGAGTTGCAATCCTAGTCTCTGATAAAATGGACTTCAAACCAACAAAGATCAAAAGAGACAAAGGACACTACATAATGGTAAAAGGATCAATCTAACAAGAAGAGCTAACTATCCTAAATATATATGCCCCAACACAGGAGAACCCAGATACATAAAGCAAGTTATTAATGACCTAAAACGAGACTTAGACTCCCACACAATAATAGTGGGAGACTTCAACACTCCACTGTCAATATTAGAAAGATCAACGAGACAGAAAATTAACAAGCATATCCAGGACTTAAATGCTGAGCTGGACCAAGCAGACCTAATAGGCATATACAGAATGCTCCACCCAAAATCCACAGAATATACATTTTTCTCAGCACCACATTGCACTGACTCTAAAATTGACCACATCATTGGAAGCAAATCACTCCTCAGCAAATGCAAAAGAACAGAAATCATAACAGTCTATCAGACCACACCACAATCATACTAGAACTTAAGATCAAGAAACACTCAAACCCGCACAACCACTTCGAAACTGAACAACTTGCTTCTGAGTGTCAACTGGATAAGCAATGAAATGAAGGCAGAAATAAAGATGTTCTTGAAAACCAATGAGAACAAAGACACAACTTACCAGAATCTCTGGGACACCTTTAAAGCAGTGTCGAGAGGGAAATTTATAGCAATAAATGCCCACACAAGAAGAGAGGAAAGATCTAACATTGACACCCTATCATCATCAAAATTGAAAGAACTAGAGGAGCAAGATCAAAAAAACTCAAAAGCTAGCAGAATACAAGAAATAAGTAAGATCAGAGCAGAACTGAAGGAGATAGAGACACAAAAACCCTTCAAAAAATCAATAAATCCAGGAGATGGTCTTTTGAAAAGATCAGCAAAATAGACGGACCACTAGCCAGATTAGTAAAAAAGAAAAGGGAGAAGAATCAAATAGACGCCATAAAAAATGATAAAGGGGATATCACCACTGATCCCACAGAAATACAAACTACCATCAGAGATTACTACAAACAGCTCTACTCACATAAACCAGTAAACCAGGAAGAAACTGATAAACTCCTAGACACTTGTACTCTACCAAGACTAAACGAGGAAGAAGTTGAAACCCTGAATACACCAATAACAAGGACTGAAGTAGAGGCAGCAATCAATAGCCTACCAACCAAAAAAAGTCCAGGTCCAGATGGGTTCACAGCCGAATTCTACCAGAGGTACAAAGAGAAACTGGTTCCATTCCTTCTGAAACTGTATCAAACAACACAAAAGGAGGGAATCCTCCCTAACTCATTTTATGAGACCAACATCATCCTGATACCAAAACCAGGCAGAGACTCAACTAAAAAAGAAAACTTCAAGCCAATATCCATGATGAACACCGAAACAAAAATCTTCAATAAAATACTGGCAAACAGATTCCAACAGCACATCAAGAAGCTTATCCTTCATGACCAAGTAGGCTTCATCACGGGCATGCAAGGCTGATTCAACATACGCAAATCCATAAATGTAATCCATCACATAAATGGAACCAAAGACAAAAACCACATGAATATCTCAATAGATGCAGAGAAGGCCTTCGACAAAATTCAACAGCCCTTAATGCTAAAAATTCTCAATAAACTAGGTATCAGCGGAATGTATCATAAAATGATAAAAGCTATATATGACAAACCTACAGCCAATATCATACTGAATGGGCAAAAGCTGGAAGAATTCTCTTTGAAATCAGGCACTAGACAAGGATGCCCTCTCACCACTCCTATTCAACATACTATTGGAAGTTCTAGCCAGAGCAATCAGGCAAGAGAAAGAAATAAAGGGCATTCAACTAGGAAAGGAGGAAGTCAAACTGTCTCTATTTGCAGATGACATGACTGTATATCTAGGAGACCCCACCGTCTCAGCCCAAATACTTCTCAAACTGATAAGCAACTTCAGCAAAGTCTCAGGATAAAAAAATCAATGTGCAGAAATCACAAGAATTCCTATATACCAATAACAGACCATCAGAGAGCCAAATCAAGAGCGAACTCCCATTCACAATTGATACAAAGAGAATAAAATACCTAGAAATATAACTAACAAAGGATGGAAAGGACCTCTTCAAGGAGAACTACAAACCACTGCTCAACGAAATAAGAGAGGACACAAACAGATGGAGAAACATTCCATGCTCATGGTTAGGAAGAATCAGTATCATGAACATGGCCATACTACCCAAAGTAATCTATAGATTCAATGCTATCCCCATCAAGTTACTAATGACCTTCTTCACAGAACTGGAAAAAAACACTTTAAACTTCGTATGGAATCACAAAAAAACCCACATAGCCAAGACAATTCTAAACAAAAAGAATAAAGCCAGAGGCATCAACACTGCCCAGCCTCAAACTATACTACAAGGCTACAGTAATGAAAACAGCATGATACTGGTACCAAAACAGAGACATAGACCAATGGAAAAGAACAGAGGGCCCAGAAGCAACACCACACACCTACAGCCATCTGATCTTCAACAAACCTGACAAAAACAAGCAATGGGGAAAGGACTCCATGTTTAATAAATGATGTTGGGAAAACTGGCTAGCAATGTGCAGAAAGCAGAAACTGGACCCCTACCTGTTACCTTACACTAAAATTAACTCCATATGGATTAAAGATTTAAACATAAAACCTAACATCATAAAAACACTAGAAGAAAACTTAGGCAAAACCATCCAGGACATAGACATAGGCAAGGACTTCATGACTAAAACACCAAAAGCAATGGCAATAAAAGCCAAGATAGACAAATGGGATCTAATTAAACTCCAGAGCTTCTGTACAGCAAAAAAAAACAATCATTGGAGTCACCAACCAACAGAATGGGAAAATATTTATGCACTCTACCCATCTGACAAAGGGCTAATATCCAGAATCTACAAAGAACTAAAACAGATATACAAGAAAAAAACAAACAACCCCATTCAAAAGTGGGTGAAGGATATGAACAGACACTTTTCAAAAGAAGACATATATAAGGCCAACAAACATATGAAAAAAAGCTCATCATCACTGGTCATTAGAGAAATGCAAATCAAAACCACACTGAGATATTATCTCATGCCAGTTAGAAGCGATCATTAAAAAATCTGGAGACAACAGATGCTGGAGAGGATGTGGAGAAATAAGAACACTCTTACACAGTTGGTGGGAGTGTAAATTAGTTCAACCATTGTGGAAGACAGTGT
>NW_016108456.1:29007-39721 GCF_001604975.1 Cebus imitator
ACTGGGGGCAGTTGGGGGTGGGTAGGGGAGAGACAGTGGGGGGTGGGGAGGGAGGGGATGGTGGGGAGGGATAACATGGGGAGAAATTCCAGATATAGTATGCACCTAAAGTAAAATAAATAAATATAAATAATAATAATAATAATAATAAATTGCTACAGTTCAAAAAAAAAACTCAACTGTTCCCACAGTATTTCCACTTACCACTTTTCTGTTTGCATATTTCACAATAAAAATAGCTTTCCTTTTCAAAGAAAAAAAGAATTTTAATCTAGTCAGATTTCCATCCTAGACTTTTGAAGTTGCAAAAGCAGGACCTATTTTCTTTCTGTTTAATGTCATTGTGCTTGTTTTTGACTTATTATTTCAGCCTGCCCAACAATTTTTAACATCTTGAATTCATTCAACATATTAGCTCTTTCTCCCGGCTTTCTATCATATGCAATTTGGTCAGCTCACTGTTTATGTCTTCATCCATTTCATTGATTAAAATATTGACTAGAAAAGGGCCCAGTCCAATATGGCAATAAAAATCTGCTTTAGGCTGACATAAAGCATGAATAGGCTACCTTTGGGTTCAAATTATGAATCTTGTGCAGTTTTATCATTCAGCCCAATTTTCTGCATCCTGTCCACAAAGATATCACAGAGAAAATGTATTGAAATCAACACACA
The DNA here is from genome assembly GCF_001604975.1 of Cebus imitator. Classification (NCBI taxonomy): domain Eukaryota; kingdom Metazoa; phylum Chordata; class Mammalia; order Primates; family Cebidae; genus Cebus; species Cebus imitator. The sequence goes on from NW_016108456.1 coordinate 29,683, forward strand.
CCATGACTAAAGCATTCTCTTTGTCTACAAATCTTATAACAACATTCAGAGAAGAAATTGGATTCTTTTGGTAGACTAACTCCGAGCAATCACTTTATTTTCTAGAAGCTCACAAGCCATGATCCTACTAATCAATCCTAAAATGTTCCTGAGCACTGACATTGTTGTAGGACTTTTTTTTTAGTTCACCTAAGAGCCAGGCTCTTGTCACAGGGCCATGAGAGATTAGGGGTCACAGACACTTTGAAGGATGAGAAGAAATGGAATTTTGGGGGCAAAAAGGGGAAAAGGGGGAAATGTAGACCCTCCACAAAGCCAGAATCCTGCTAGTGCATATTCTGCCTCACAGATTGAATCCCAGGGAGAGGAGGAAACAGGCTCCTCCCACTGCAAATGGTGCAAAATTCCCAAGGCTCCACCCCAGTGCACATTTCTCTCAGTGTCCAGAGGTTCTGCCAGGGAGCCTTTCCCACCTGGCTGTCTCAACATCAAGTTTTTTTCATCTGTACTTTCTAGAATCTGACTAGTCTTTTGGCACTTCTCTTCAAAGAACATTTACAAAAGTACTAAAAAAGTATCTGTAAATTTTTAACTCTAGAGAATTAAATGTGGATGTTGTTATAAATGTAAGGAAAGTCCATTGGTGGTTTTGAATAGGGAAGAGGGTGACAGAATCGATTTGCACACCTGCAAGAATTAGAATAGATTAGAATAGATTTTCAGTCCGAGGAAAGACTCTAGAGTTGGGTGAGACTACATAAGGCCCTTTGTTTGTTTGTTTGTTTTATTTTTAATTGACACATTACAATCATGCATATTTATGGGACACAATGTGAGTTTTAACACATGTATATGCTATGCTGTGTAATGATCAAATCAGGGTAATTGACATAGTCATTATCTCAAGTATTTATCATTTCTTTGTGACGAGAACACTCAAAATCCTCTTTTACAGCTATTTTGAGATATATAATACATTATTGTTAACTGTTATAGGTTCTTTTGAAGTTTCCTTAATGTCTCTAATTTCCCAAAGTGATTAAGCCCCGCTCATCATGCAAGGCCACAGCTCCCTCTGTTTCTTCTCACTCATTTCCCCTCTGTCTGGGATATTCCCACCACCTTCTCCCCCACGTACAAATGCTGTGCATCCTTTAAGTTCCAATTATAACACCATCTTAACCAATAAGTCATCTGGATTTCCCCTGCATTTGAATTCTCATATCCTGTTTCTGTGCCTTCCTTGGGCACTGAGCCCTTTCTACCTTAGATCATGCTCTTTGGAGTAAGGCCAGGAGAATGAGTATAAAAATAGCACATGCTATCATGAAAGGAGATGCTTATCACTAGAACCCCACTATCTGAGACTTCAAGGCACCTCTTAGGAGATTTGGTGCCCTAGAATACTGGTCAAGGGCAATGTTAGACAACCCCAAGAGCATTCCCTGTTGTTTATAACCTAGTTTCCATCATCAAGATGCTTTCAATAATGAGCCTCTCTTCTCATTGCTTAGCCTCATTACTACTGGTATGTTCTATTATCAAGACCTTGACTATACCTTTTACCTCCCATCCTAAGCCTCTAGCAAGTGGCCTAGGCAGATTTTTAATTGGATAGTCAGATGCTAATGGATGTACACCTGGAACAAAGATGACACTATAACAAAATTCCTGTTGTTGGTGAACCCATCTGGAGATAGCAAATATCAGCAACAATGTTCCAAATATCAGCAACAATGCCTTTCTGTATCTCAAAGGGCCTTCTTGTTGGCATGAGGGATAAAATATCTGGTGAGACAGTATCTTTTAGTTCTGTCTCAAATGAAACTTCCCAGCTCCCTCCAAAAGCATGGACTGCCTAAAGAATAAGTTTCATACTTCCTTCAATTCCAATGGAGAATTCCAGTAGATCTGAAAAAAAAGTCAGAAACTTTACTATATCAGTTAGGATTGTGTTCAGCTACATGTAACAAAAACCCAAGTCCAGTGACTTAAACAAGAAATTAGTTTTCTTTTTCTCATTAAGCCAGTAGTCTGATAGCATGCAGTTCAGGGAAGATACAGCAGCTCCACAATATTTGATTTTGCAAGATGACAGCTACAACTCTAGACATTACATGTGCATTCCACGCAGTATGAAGAAAAGGCTGGATGAAGAAAGCGAGGAAGATTTGTCTCTTTTGTCAGGAAAACAATCATGTTCCCTAAAGTCCCGCCTAGTAGATTTCCATGTACATCTCATTGGCCAGAACTGCATCACATGATTGCCTTTTGCTGAACAGGCACTCAAGAAATTTACTGGGCATATTGCATCCCCATGTAGTCAGGTTTTTTTCTTTTTAGTATAGAAGAAATCAAGAAAAAATATTGGATAGGTAATGAGCAGTGTTTATAACTGATACAGAGAGCCAAAGGAATTGAAACTGTAAAAAGGTATACATTGTTTATCTCCCTTTTTAAGCTGCACTTTCCTTAAAGTCAGGGACTACATCTTCATTTCTGCATTCTACACAGCAGGTTGAGAACATTTATTCCATAATATTCTCTATGTACCAGAAAACTGCATAATCACACACACACACACACATACACACACAAACACACACACACACACACACACACACACACAATTTCATCTAAAGTCTTCCTTACAACCCTAGAATTGGTACTATATTCTTCTTATTTAATAGATGGTGAAACTGAGGCTCAGAAAGTTCAGATGACTTGTACAAGATCATACCTCCAGCAAGTGGTCTAGGTAGTATTTGAATTGGACAGTCAGATTCTAAAGGTGGTAGGTATTCTTTCACCACACCAAAGTGCCTGACATAATGTTGGCACTTAATAAATCAATCACAGTGGTCACACCAAACTTCCTTTCTGCCATGGTCAGCTACTTCAAAGAATCATATGCCTTCAAATCTGGGGCCACTCTTCATGGCCACATGCCCTCTTGTGGCCATATACACACTGCTCTCCTGCCTACCTTTCTGCCTCTCTAGGGATTTCTCTCCAGAGCAGTATAGACTTTTGCAGCTTAATAAAGGGAATCTCTGGTTTGCAGACAATCCTTATTGCTATGGTAAAAGATATTGTTTCAAGGACAACAGGCAAATGCCACTCTTTGAAGCAAACAGAAAATATCATTTTTTATAGAGGTATGACCAAGGTTGACTGTGAATAGTGGAATCCTTGGAATAGTGTCCCAGTCATATCAGCCTTCTGCTACCTCCAAGCCTGGCAGTCAGGACACATGTCTTAGCCTATGTTTTGTTATTAACGTGTTACATGACCTTTGACAAGTCACTGCCCAGTTCTTAATCTGAGTTTTTAACATCTGTAGAAGAGGCTTAGATAAATAAGGTTGCTTTGAAAGATGAACTAACATCTGTACATGTATGACCTATAATTAAGAGGATGATGGTCAGAGTCATGCACATGGACAGATACATGCAAACATGTATGTGCACATATGCAAAAACACACATATACACAGTTTTGACTAAGTTCTATCACTTGTATAAGCACCAGACATTTACAGAACACATTTTCAAGAGGATCAAATTTAGTGCTTTCTCTCTGCTTGCCAAGACTAAGCCATGTGATCCTTTTTCTTGTTATCTACATCCACTCACAAGAAGAATGTTGTTTTTCATGATGTCACCCAAATTATATTTGTTAAAGTGAGTGAGACTGGATGCTGAGCCTGCTTAATTGCATTATTTCAGTATATTAAGTTATCTTGGTGCTCAAGTCTGACTACGATGAGAAGAAAATCTGCCAGTGTTTGGGTCTTATCCGCCAACACTGATGGTGGTCTTAGAGTTTGCTGAGCAATGGGATAGATTTTTTTTAATGTTCACATTTTTCTTATTGAGCTTTCAAGCCTATTTTCCATCGATCTCACTCCTAGCAAAGGCTCCAAGACATATCTGGGCCTGCATCTTTATGCAATGGATTAATACAATGAATCCAGGGAATAGTCCCCAGCATTCCAGGTTCCCAGTTCCTCTAGCAACTCTCTCATTTTGTTTCTCACCATTCAAAGGACAAGTGAAAATACAACTACTTTAGTGCCACACATGGACTTTACTTTTCATTGTGTGGGTGGTTTCATGTCCCTTCCATGTAGAGGAGCAGCAGGTACAGTGGTAAGGACAATCAGTGGGACTTCGAAAGCCTGGCTTCTGTTCCAAATTCTGCCCTCATCTATGTGACCTGGGGAAAGTCTTTGCTACCCTTTGAGCTTTTAAAACTTCATTAATAAAATGACAGGGTTGAACTAGTAATCGCTGAGGACCCTTTTGGTCCTAATAATCATGGTTTGCCCACACAAACATATTCATGTCAGAATGCACTCTCCCAGAACTTGGGGCTGTAAGTCTAATTAACATCATCTTCCGTACCTGAGGATCATACAACTCCAGGGGAAACGATTTACACTGTGGGGAATATGACTCACTCACCTGAGGCCGTAAAATTATCTGGCACCATGTTTAAGATAATCTGACAAAAGCTTTTTGAGCATGATGCCAAACATGGCATATATTTTGAGCCATGCATGCTGGTTGAAAACCTGTTTCCCCACTAACCCTTGCTACAGGAGCCCCTCCAAAATGACAGCTTCCATCTTCATTGAGAAGGCATAGATCACTAGCTATCTCTCCTGATCTCATTCCCCAAAACTTGAGGGTCCCTGGAGAGTGGCATCTCTATCCAAAAGAAGGAAAGCTTGCATTATGTAAAAGAAACAATTTGCTTCAATTTGGTTAAAGGTAGAGCGTCTAAAAGAAGCATATTGTCCTGAATAAGATCAGCAGCCCTTTTGTGCTCCCTGATTAGCATCTTGAGCAGCACAAAAGCCCTTCTCTTAGGGAAGAAGAAAGTAGCAAAAAGGTATAATTAGGGTGCTTTAAACTAATTGGAAGATTTTGCAAGTTTCCCCGGGCCAAACCAAAAGTGTAACATTTATACCCAGTCAGGCTATGTATTAGAGGGTCATGAGATATTTCCTCAAGGGTGTCCTTAGTGGGGTGGTGTTGGGGTAGGTTATACTCCTCCTAGGGGAATGAGCTGAAGAAATTCTACTGAAATATCAAATATATTATAGGAGACCAGGACCTGTGTACATCTACAACTATTCACAATACGCTCCAGAGAACTAAAACTCCATTTCCACTACAGGCTCTGTATACATGGACTCTGGCCTTGCTGACCAAACTAACTGGCCCCTCCAGCCATTTTTCATACCCTTGAACATTTTCCCTCACTGGACTGAGTTTCCCAGTATGAGTGACCTTGAATGCAATCATATATTTCAAACTGTTTTGTGAAGGCCTAAGCTGGGTTCAAGTTCAAATAGTGTGGCTCGAGCACGTGGCTGAAGGGCTACCTCGGGGATGAGAAAGGCAAGGAGAGGCCAATTGGGCAGAGATGCCGACTCCATAACACACTTCAATGGAGCATTTCTGCTTCTATCTGTTTTATATATTAGGCTTCCATGAAATATTCCATTTGAAAACAAAATTAATCAAATGCTAAAAATAGTTGGAAAGCCACTAGCTTGCATGGTTGCTAAATTCCCTACAAGCACTAATGTACTTTGCGTCTATAAAGAAAGAGTCAGAAATTGAGAACAGTTATTTTTTTCTTGGAAGACTGATATTCTGCTGAAAAGAAAAGGTACTGAAAACTCCATTAAGTAGCAAACAACCATCTTTCACTGGGCTATATAAAAAGATCACTGGTTGAGCTTTGCCTTCTAGTTGGAGCATGAGGTGAATAAAATCTTTTGTGCTTTAATTACTTTCCTGTAGCTGAGACTCCAACTGAAAGAAAACTGATTTAGCTTGAAAGGAGCCTACAGGTTTCAATTGGAGCTCTGTTCAAGAAAACTAAACAGTGACAAGTGTTATACTTATCTAAACTTTTCATAACAATTAGTTAATGTATCTACATTTATCTAGTTTATGTTTTATGAAAATGTTAGATATTTATTTTAAGAGGGAGAAATTATACATTTTAGCACCATCTGCTGGTATTATATCCTCTGGAAACCGAACACCAACTACCTACCTTACTTGTAACCTGGACATCTTCTAGCACTAATTATAAAGATGACTTATGTACTTCAGTCGTCTGATCACTTGAATGATTTAATTGTAAAAAAGAAAGTTGTCATCAAAGGAGAATTCTTTTTGTGTTGTTTTAATTTTGATTTTGGTTTTTCATTTCAATAGTTTTCGGGGAACAGGTGGTGTTTGGTTGCATGGAAAAGTTCTTTAGTGATGATTTCTGAGATTTTGGTTCACGCATCGTCCAAGCAGGGTACATGGTATCCAATGTGTAGTCTTTCATCCCTCACCCCCCTCCCAGCCTTCCCCCTAGTCTCCAAAGTTCATTATGTCATTCTTATGCCTTTGCATTCTCATAGCTTAGCTCCACTTGTAAGAACACACGATGTTTTGTTTTTCATTTCTAAGTTACTTCATTTAGAAAAATTGTCTCTAACTCCATACAGGGTGCTGCAAATGCCACTGTTTTCTTTTTTTGGCTGAGCAGTATTCCATGGTATGCGTGTGTGTGTACATATATACATATATATACATATATATATATCACAATTATATATCTATATGTGTGTATGTATATATATGTGTGTATATATATGTTATACATATATACATACATATATATGTATGTATATATATATATATAATGTGACATATATATATATATATATATATGTCACATTTTCTTTATCCACTCATTGGTTGATGGGCATTTATGCTGCTTGCATACTTCTGCAATTGTGAATTGTGCTGCTATAAACTTGTGTGTGCAAGTGTCTTTTTCATATGACTTTTTTTCCTTTGGGTAGGTAGCCAGCAGTGGGATTGCTGGGTCAAATGGTAGATCTACTTTTAGTTCTTTAAGGAATCTCCATATGGTTTTTCATAGTGGTTGTACTAGTTTACATTCCCTCCAGCAGTGTAAAAGTGCTCCCTTTTCATGACATCCACACCAACATCTGTTTTTGTCTTTTTTTTAGTTTTAAATTATAACCTTTCTTGCATTTTGGAAGTTTTGTTTCAACATTTAGAACATTTTTAGCATTTCTTGTAGTGCTGGCTTAGTGACAGTGAATTCTCTCAACATTTGTTGTCTGAAAAAGACTTTATCTCTCCTTCATTTATGAAAGAGTTTTGGTAGATACAAAATTCTTGGCTAACAATTATTTTGTTTGAGGAGGCTAAAGATAGGATCTCAACCCCTTCTGACTTTGTAGGGTTTCTGTTGAGATATCTGCTGTGAATCTGATAGGTTTCCCTTTATAGGTTAACTGATGCTTTTCCCTTAAGTTAAGATTCTTTCTTAAGATTCTTAAGTTTCTGTCCTTTGTTCTTAAGATTCTTTCCTTTGTCTTGACTTTAGATAATCTGATGACTATGTGCCTAAGTAATTATCTTTTTGCAATGAATTTCCCAGATGTTCCTTAGGTTTCTTGTATTTGGATGTCTAGATCTCTTGTGAGGCCAGGGAATTCATCCATTATTACCTCAAATACATTTTCCAAACTTTTAGATTTCTCTTCTTCCTTGGGAACACCAATTATTCTTAGGTTTGGCTATTTAAGATAATCCCGAATTTCTTGTAAGCTTTGTTCATTTTTTATTCTTTTTTCTTGTCTTTGTCTGATTGGATTAATTTGAAGGCCTTGTCTTCAAGCTCTCAAGTTCTTTCTTCTACTTGTTTTACCCTATTGTTAAAACTTTCCAGTGCATTTTGTGTTTCTCTAAGTGTGTCTTTCACTTCCAGAAGTTGTGATTGTTTCTTCTTTATAATATCTATTTCTCTGGAGCATTTTTTACTCATAACTTGTTTTTTTTCTTAATTTCTTAAAGTTGGTTTTTGTCTTTCTCTGGTGCCTCCTTGAGTAGCTTAATAATCAACTTTCTGAATTCTGCATCTGGCAATTCAGATTGGTTGGGATCCATTGCTGGTGAGCTAGTGTGATTTTTTTAGGGTGTTAAAGAAACTTGTTTTGTCATATTTCCAGAATTACTTTTCTGATTCCTTCTCATTTGGGTAGACTATTTCAGTGGAAAAATCTAGAACTCAAGGGCAACTGTTCAGATTCAGATTCTTTTGTACCATGGAGTGGTCACTTGATGTGCTGCATTCTCTCTCTTCCCCTAGGGATAGGGATTCCTGTAACTGTTACTGCTTTTCTGGGTCTAGCCATCCAGTGGGGCTACCTGGCTCTGATCTGGTGCTGGGGGATGTCTGCAAAAGAGTCCTGTGATGTACCACATCTTCAGGTTTCCCAGCTGTGGATTCAAGCACCTGCTCTGGTGGAGGTGGTAGGGGAGTGAAGTAGATTCTGTGAGAGTCCTTGGTTGTAGATATGTTCAGTGTGCTGGCTTTCTCAAATTCTGGTTATGCTAGCAGTGAAGTTGTCACATGGACAGACTCAGGACTACTGGTTAGCCAGGCTGTTGCAGGCAGTAGAATTAGCTGTTCTTTTCTCCTCCCTTGGAGCAGGGTTTTTCTGTCATGACTTGCTGTAATATCCTGAGTTGGTCGTTCTCCAGCAAGGAGGTGGCACTTTCAAGAGGGCATCAGCTGCAATAGTAGAAGAGGGATATAGGCTTGCCCTAAGTTTGCCAGCATAAATATTTGAGTTTATCAGGTAATGGGCAAGGTCATAAAGCTCCCAAAAGTTATGTATTTTGTGATTGGCTACAAGGGCAGGTAGAGAAATATCATCAGGTGAGGGCAGAGTTAGGTGGGTCTGAGCTCAGATTCTCCTTGGACAGGGCTTACTGTGGCCACTGTGTAGGCTGGGGAAGTGGTTCTCAGACCAATGGGGTTATGTTCCAGAAGGGATTATGGCTTCCTCTGTCACCAGGGAAGTGGGAAAAACCAATAGCAGTAAGCATCACCCAGCTCTCACATAGCTGGCAAGGCCGGTCTCACTCACCATGTGCCAGGCTAACAGTGCCAAGTTTACCTCCAGGCAGCCTGGCCATGGGACTCAGACCTAGCCCCAGACTAGAAATTTCCCCACTGAGAAAGCAAGCACAGCTTTCAGGCCATATCCCTCCCCATCTGCCCACACTGTGCTTCTTTCTGCTACAGTTCCCATGCACCCCTGGATTCTGCTCAAGAGATTTTGCACCCAATCATAACTATTACAAAGTTCCATTGGAGGGTACTTTCACCCTATGATCCCCTCACAAATTCTGTCAGCTGCTTTCCCTGAGTGGCCCTGTGAGATATAGTCAGAGGTGGCTTCCCAGGACTCAAGCTGGAGAATGGGAGTGCCTACAAGGCTCTTCCCATGGCTGCTTCTACTTTTACATTTCACAGTAAATCCATTTCAGCTCTAGGTAAATTTAAATTCTTCTCTTGTAGTCTGGATTTTCAGGTTCCCTGGTGGAGACGGACGTATGATCAGAGGCAGGTTTTCCCGCTCTCACACTTTGGGAACTTACAGTTTTTTTCCTGTCTCATGAAACTTGCAGTAGTCTGCACCTTCTTTCAAAGTATTTTTGAATTTATTCAGGTTTCCTGATTCACACCAATATTGGTTCCTGGGGCAAAAGTCCATGATGTGAGTCTCCACACACGGTTCTGTCCATCCAAGTGGGATCTGCACATAAGCCCTGTCTTTTATCTGTCATCTTGAACCTCTTCTTCAGAGGATGATTCTGTAAGAGCCTGGAACAACTGACCTCTCCAATTGGCAAAATGACTACATGCCTAATGGAATTTGAGGATCCCTAGAAATGTATTTTCTGTTCCCAATTTGTGCACTGCTAGCCAATCCCAGTATTTTATTTTATTTTATTTTCCCATTTATTTATTTTATTGCATTTTAGGTTTTGGGGTACATGTGAAGAACATGCAAAATTGTTGCATTGGAACACACGTGGCAGTGTGATTTGCTGCCTTCCTCCCCATCACCTACATCTGGCATTTCTCCCCTTGCTATCTCTCCCCAGCTCCCCACACCCCACCGTCCCTCCCCTATTTC
>NW_016108457.1:0-1235 GCF_001604975.1 Cebus imitator
CTGACGGTCACTGTGTGTCCTCCTACTTCCCACAGAATATACCCTGGTGGAACCGTTCTCGTACCAATCCTCAGATGAGGAGGAGTCACCACAGTCCAAGGTCAGTCCACCTGGGTTGGTTGGACAAAAGATTTCTTAACATTATCCTTTTGATGTTCAGTAACGTAGGAGAATCTGACCCTGTGTATCATAGGTGATTTATACAATGTCCTTGATGGGGAGAATTCTGAGCGAGCGTCTGTTACCCACTGAGGCTTGATTTAAGTCAGGAGGAGAAAATGGAAGCACCAGCCACGCACTGAGGGGCAGTGAGCTTCCTCCTCAGCAGCTTGATTCTGTGCTCGGGGCAAAATCACTTCATTGCCAAGCAATAGGACCTTGAGAGGGAATATCCTGCTAGATCGACTTTAGCTTGAGGTGGTTGTCCCGTTCTTCTTCTGTGTTCCTTTGACTTGAGCACTCTTTCCCATTTGATCTTCTAATGTCACCAAGTGAAGAAAAGCCCTGTACACTGAAGCCTCAGGATGATCTGAAGCTCACGGTGTTTTTCTTTCTCTCTATGCAGGCAGAGGAACCCACCAAGGAAAAAGGTGTGTATTCTGGAAGCCCTCCTTGCCTAAGGAAAGATCTTCAGTGTGGCAACAGGTGGCACTTACTCTCCTGCTTTTGCTGGAGGGCCGCTTCGGTTTGAGCTTTGTGACAGAAAGGATATAGGGGCAGTTTGTTTTAAAAAACACGGAGTCCATCCAATAAAGAACCGTGACCATCCCCTGGAGTCCCTGGAGGCAGAATTGCCATGTAGATAGAACAGGGTGGTGTGCATCAGGGCGATGCGGTGTGGGGGGGACAGCCGTGTGGAGTGATTGGGAATGCCTTTGGGAGTGCATATGCGGTTACACAGAAAATTCAGAAAAGCTTTCTAAAACATTGAATTGCTACTGCACATTTCACCTAAATTAACGCATTCATCCTCCACCACAGCTGTACCTGAAGGTAAATGTTATATCATCACTCCTTAGATAGAGATTGTGCAGAGATGAATTTCCCAGGCTCTCAACCTCCCAAACTCAAGAGGCAAACGTGAACTCAGGAATGGGAGGAGGACTGATGCAGTGCGTTACAATTGTGCATTCATCAGGTGGCCCTGGTATAACTGGTCATTATGCCAGGCAGTTGTGGCATCTGTTTGTGCATGTGGAAGGAGAAGAGTCTTGAGAGGTCCCAAACACTGTCTG
>NW_016108457.1:2429-4807 GCF_001604975.1 Cebus imitator
CTTGGAAAGCCTCAGGAAGGGAGGGCAAGTGAGCTCAGGCCAGATGAGGAGGCAGGAGCCCTGAAGAGGCTGCAGGGGCACACAGCCTGCCCTGGGTGGTGAGCCCTGTTTGAGATGGGGTATTTCAGGTTGATGAGGTGACCTGGGGTTAGAAAACCTCTCTTCCCTGCCCCTCCCCTGCACCTGCTGACGGTCACTGTGTGTCCTCCTACTTCCCACAGAATATACCCTGGTGGAACCGTTCTCGTACCAATCCTCAGATGAGGAGGAGTCACTGGAGCGGAAGGTTAGTTCACTTGGTTTGGTTGCTGAAAACGTTTCTTAACCTGAACCTTTTGAATTTCAGTGAGGTAGGAGAATCTGACCCTCTGTATCATAGGTGATTTATACAATGTCCTTGGTGGGGAGAATTCTCAGCAAGAGCCTGTTTACCACTGAGGCTTGATTTAAGACAGGAGGAGAAAATGGCAGCACCAGCCACGCACTGAGGGGCAGTGAGCTCCCTCCTCAGCAGCTTGATTCTGTGCTCGGGGCAAAATCACTTCATTGCCAAACAACAGGACCTTGAGACGGAATATCCTGCTAGATCGACTTTAGCATGAGTCCGTTGTCCTGTTCTCCTTCTGTGTTCCTTTGACTTGAACACTCTTTCCTATCTGGTCTTCTAATGTCACCAAGTGAAGAAAACCCCTGTACACGTAAGCCTCAGGATGGTCTGAAGCTCACGGTGTTTTTCTTTCTCTCCATGCAGGCAGAGAAACCCACCATGGAAAAAGGTGTGTATTCTGGAAGCCCTCCTTGCCTAAGGAAAGATCTTCAGTGTGGCAACAGGTGGCACTTACTCTCCTGCTTTTGCTGGTGGGCCGCTTGGGTTTGAGCTTCCCGACAGAAAGGAGATAGGGGCAGTTTGGTCGAAAAGACACCGAGTCCATCCAGTAAGGAACCGTGACCATCCCCTGGAGTCCCTGGAGGCAGAATTGCCATGTAGATGGAATAGGGTGGTGTGCCTCAGGGTGATACGGTGTGGAGGGGACAGCCGTGTGGAGTAATTGGAAATGGCTTTGGCACTGTATGTGCGTTTACCCAGAAAATTCAGAAAAACTTTCTGAGACATTGAATCGCTACTGCACATTTCACATAAATGTACCCATTCATCCTCCACCAGAGCTGTACCTGAAGGTAAATGTTATATCCTCACTCCTCACATAGAGATGATGCAGAGATGAATTTCCCAGGCCTCAATCTCCCAAACGGAAGACGCAAATGTGAACTCAGGAACGGGAGGAGGAGTGATGCAGTGGGTTATTATTGTGCATTCACCAGGCAGCCCTGGTATTACTGGTCATTATGCCAGGCAGTTGTGGCATCTGTTTGTGCATGTGGAAGGAGAAGAGCCTTGAGAGGTCCCAAGCACTGTCTGTCATTTTAGGGAGGCCTCAAGGGCTGCCTGACGCAGAGGATCAGTAGGTACATTTGACGCAGGACTTTTCGATGTGCATTTATTAATGTGAAATGCACAGAAGCGAGCTCACGGATAGTTTGCAATAGTGGTGGCATTATTTCTCAGCTCGTGCTCTAAAGCAGAAAAATAATCAGGGACATACTCTATTCTGTTTAATAACCTGATTTTCACAAGCATTCGACATGCTTATTTGGGCCGGGTACATGGCTCATGCCTGTAATCCTAGCACTTTGAGAGGCCAAGGTGAATGGATTGTTGAGTCCAGGAGATGGAGATCAGCCTAGGCAATATGGTGAAAGTTCATATCGATTAAAAATACAAAAAGGTTACCGAAGTGTGGTGGTGCACCTGTTGTGTCAGCTACCTGGATGGCCGAGTGGGGAAGATCACTTGATCCCTGAAGGTGCAGGTCCCAGTCAGCAGAGATCATGTCACACCACACAAGCTTAGATAACACAGGCCATCTGCCAAATGAAAGAAAAAACGAACAAGTGGAAAAATGCTCTAGTTCAGTTGTAAACACAGTCAAACCCAGCGCTGACTATGGTCTCAAGGAATCAGTTGGTTGTTGGGCTCCCACCCACCTTCCCTGCGGGAAGTTCCTGCACAGCTGGGAAGGAGAGGGTCAGCACCCCACCTACTGCCCCCATGACGGGCTGTTCCGGTGTCAGAGCCAGCGTGAGTGTCCGCAGCAACGCGCTCCCAACACATGCAGACATTGCATTGCGAAGGTCGAGTGCAAGGACAGATAGCATTTGCTAAATAGGGGCTACCTTGAAAGGAGAGGATAAGTATTTACAAAGCTTTCTTGTCTTCAACACAAAAGATTAGTGAGTATACCGTACATATTGGCTAGAATGAGATGTCTCAGAAGAAAGGTTGCTTTTTACGATGTATAACATATTGCAGAATGACT
>NW_016108457.1:6031-9887 GCF_001604975.1 Cebus imitator
CTGTATGTGCATTTACCCAGAAAATTCAGAAAAACTTTCTAAAACACTGAATCACTACTGCACATTTCACATAAATGTACCCATTCATCCTCCACCACAGCTGTACCTGAAGGTAAATGTTATATCCTCACTCCTCACATAGAGATGATGCAGAGATGAATTTCCCAGGCCTCAGTCTCCCAAACGGAAGATGCAAATGTGAACTCAGGAACGGGAGGAGGACTAATGCAGTGGGTTACTACTGTGCATTCACCAGGCGGCCCTGGTATAACTCGTCATTATGCCAGGCAGCTGTGGCATCTGTTTGTGCATGTGGAAGGAGAAGAGTCTTGAGAGGTCCCAAACACTGTCTGTCATTTTAGGGAGGTCTCAAGGGCTGCCTGACGCAGAGGATCAGTAGGTACATTTGACGCAGGACTTTTCAATGTGCATTGACTAATGTGAAACCCAGAGAAGGCAGCTCACAGGTGGTTGGCGGTAGTGGTGGCATTATTGCTCAGTTTGTGGTCTAAAGCAGGGAAATAATCAGGGACATACACTGTTGTGTTTAATAACCTGATTTTCACAGATATTCAACATGCTGATGTGGGCCAGGTACATGGCTCATGCCTGTAATCCTAGCACTTTGAGAGGCCGAGGCAAATGGATTGTTGAGTCCAGGAGATGGAGATCAGCCTAGGCAACGTGGTGAAAGTTCATATAGATTAAAAATATAAAAAGTTACCTAAGTGTGGTGGTGCACCTGTTGTGTCAGCTACTTGGATGGCTGAGTGGGGAAGATCACTTGATCCCTGAAGGTGCAGGTCCCAGTCAGCAGAGATCATGTCACACCACTCGAGCTTAGGTAACACAGGCCATCTGCCAAATGAAAGAAAAAAGAACAAGTGGAGAAAGCTCTAGTTCAGTCGTAAACACAGTCAAACACAGCGCGGACTATGATCTCAAGGAATCACTTGGGTGTTGGGCTCCCTCCCACCTTCCCTGAGGGAACTTCCTGCACAGCTGGGAAGGAGAGGGTGGGCCCCACCTGCTACCCCAATGATGGGCTGTTCCAGTGTCAGAGCCAGTGTGAGTGTCAGCAGCAACGCGCGCCCAACACATGCAGACATTGCATAGTGAAGTTCGAGTGCAAGGACAGATAGCACTTGCTAAATAGGGGCTACCTTGAAAGGAGAGGATAAGTATTTCCAAAGCTTTCTTGTCTTCAACACAAAAGATTAGTGAGTATACCGTACACATTGGCTAGAATGAGATGTGTCAGAAGAAAGGTTGCTTTTTACGATGTATAACATATTGCAGAATGACTGATGCAACCAGAAGCACCAGAGGTGTATTCTAGGTAGGAAATGAGGTTTGAGAGACTCNGAGGTGGATTGTAAGGAGAAAATGAGCTTGGAAAGCCTCAGGAAGGGAGGGCAAGTGAGCTCAGGCCAGATGAGGAGGCAGGAGCCCTGAAGAGGCTGCAGGGACACACAGCCTGCCCTGTGTGGTGCGCCCTGTTTGAGATGGGCTATTTCACATTGCTGAGGTGACCTGGGGTTAGAAAACCTCTCTTGCCTGCTCCTCCCCTGCACCTGCTGATGGTCACTCTGTGTCCTCCTACTTCCCACAGAATATACCCTGGTGGAACCGTTCTCGTACCAATCCTCAGATGAGGAGGAGTCAACACAGTGCAAGGTCAGTCCATCTGGGTTGGTTGGACAAAAGGTTTCTTAACATTATCCTTTTCAATTTCAGTAACGTAGGAAAATCTGACCCAGTGTATCATAGGTGATTTAAACAGTGTTCCTGGTGGGGAGAATTCTGAGTGAGAGTCTGTTCCCCAGTGAGGCTTGATTTAAGACACGAGGAGAAAATGGCAGCACCAGCCACGCACTGAGGGGCAGTGACCTTCCTCCTCAGCAGCTTGATTCCGTGTCTGGGGCAAAATCATTCATTGCCAAGCCATTGGACCTTGAGAGGGAATATCCTGCTAGATCGACTTTAGCATGAGTCCGTTGTCCTGTTCTTCTTCTGTGTTCCTTTGACTTGAACACTCTTTCCCATCTGGTCTTCTAATGTCACCAAGTGAAGAAAAGCCCTGTACACATAAGCCTCAGGATGGTCTGAAGCTCACGGTGTTTGTCTTTCTCTCCATGCAGGCAGAGGAACCCACCAAGGACAAAGGTGTGTATTGTGGAAGCGCTCCTTGCCTAAGGAAAGATCTTCAGTGTGGCAACAGGTGGCACTTACTCTCCTGCTTTTGCTGGAGGGCTGCTTGAGTTTGAGCTTCTTTACAGAAAGGAGATAGGGGCAGTTTGGTTTAAAAAACGCTGAGTCCATCCAGTAAAGAACCGTGACCATCCCCTGGAGTCCCTGGAGGCAGAATTGCCATGTAGATGGAATAGGGTGGCGTGCATCAGGGCAGTGCGGTTCGGAGGGGACAGCCGTGTGGAGTGATTGGGAATGACTTTGGCACTGTATGTGCATTTACCCAGAAAATTCAGAAAAACTTTCTAAAACACTGAATCACTACTGCACATTTCACATAAATGTACCCATTCATCCTCCACCACAGCTGTACCTGAAGGTAAATGTTATATCCTCACTCCTCACATAGAGATGATACAGAGATGAATTTCCCAGGCCTCAGTCTCCCAAACGGAAGATGCAAATGTGAACTCAGCAATGGGAGGAGGATTGATGCAGTGCATTACTATTGTGCATTCACCAGGCGGCCCTGTTATAACTGGTCATTATGCCAGGCGGTTGTGGCATCTGTTTGTGCATGTGGAAGGAGAAGAGTCTTGAGAGGTCCCAAGCACTGTCTCTCATTTTAGGGAGGTCTCAAGGGCTGCCTGACACAGAGGATCAGTAGGTACACTTGATGCTGGACTTTTCTATGTGCATTTAGTAATGTGAAACACACAGAAGTGAGCTCCCGGGTAATTTGCAATAGTGGTGGCATTATTTCTCAGCTCATGGTCTAAAGCAGAGAAATAATCAGGGGCATACTCTATTGTGTTTAATAACCGGATTTTCACAAGCATTCGACATGCTCAGGTGGGGGGTTGCATGGCTCATGGCTGTAATCCTAGCACTTTGAAAGGCCGAGGCAAATGGATTGCTTGAGTCCGGGAGTTGGAGATCAGCCTAGGCAATGTGGTGAAAGTTCACATCGACTAAAAATACAAAAAGTTACCTGGATGTGGTGGCATACCTGTTGTGTCAGCTACCTGGATGGCAGAGTGGGGAAGATCACCTGATCCCTCGAGGTACAGGTTCCAGTCAGCAGAGATCATGTCACACCACTTGAGCTTAGGTAACACAGGCCATCTGCCAAATGAAAAAAAAAAAAAGCAATAAGTTGAAAAATGCTTTAGTTTACTCGTAAACAAGTCAAACACAGCGCTGACTGTGATCTCAAGGAACCACTTGGGTGTTGGGCTCCCACCCACCTTCCCTGCGGGAACCTCCTGCACACCTGGAGTGCAGAGGGTCAGAGCCCCACCTGCTGCCCCCATGACGGGCTGTTCCAGTGTCAGAGCCAGTGTGAGCTTGAGCAGCAAAGGACTCCCAACACATGCAGACATGCGTTGAAAATGTCGAGTGCAAGCTCAGATAGTACTTGCTAAATAGGGGCTACATTTAAAAAAGAGGATACCTAAGTATTTTCAAAAATGTATTGTCCTCAACACAAAAGATGACTGAATATACCGTATATTCTGGCTAGAATGAGATGTCTCAGAAGAAAGGTTGCTTTTTACCAAGTATAACATATGGCAGAATGGCTGATACAACCAGAAGCACCCGAGGTGGATTGTAAGGAGAAAATGAGCTTGGAAAGCCTCAGGAAGGGAGGGCAAGTGAGCTCAGG
>NW_016108457.1:10687-16578 GCF_001604975.1 Cebus imitator
GGGTACATGGCTCATGCCTGTAATCCTAGCACTTTGAGAGGCCGAGGTGAATGGATTGTTGAGTCCAGGAGATGGAGATCAGCCTAGGCAATGTGGTGAAAGTTCATATCGATTAAAAATACAAAAAGTTACCTAAATGTGGTGGTGCACCTGTTGTGTCAGCTACCTGGATGGCCGAGTGGGGAAGATCACTTGATCCCTGGAGGTGCAGGTCCCAGTCAGCAGAGATCATGTCACATCACTCGAGCTTAGGTAACGCAGGCCATCTGCCAAATGAAAGAAAAATCGAACAAGTGGAAAAATGCTCTAGTTCAGTCGTAAACACAGTCAAACCCAGCGCTGACTATGGTCTCAAGGAAATATTTGGGTGTTGGGCTCCCTCCCACCTTCCCTGCGGGTACCTCCTGCACAGCTGGGAAGGAGAGGGTCAGCGCCCCACCTACTGCCCCCATCACGGGCTGTTCCGGTGTCAGAGCCAGTGTGAGTGTGAGCAGCAATGAGCTCCTGACACACGCAGACAGAGGGGAAGTGAGCTCAGTTCAGAGGAGGAGGCAGGAGCCCTGAAGAGGCTGCAGGGACACACAGCCTACCCTGGGTGGTGCGCCCTGTTTGAGATGGGCTATTTCACGTTGATGAGGTGACATGGGGTTAGAGAACCTCTCTTCCCTGCTCCTCCCCTGCACCTGCTGACGGTCACTGTGTGTCCTCCTACTTCCCGCAGAATATACCCTGGTGGAACCGTTCTTGTACCAATCCTCAGATGAAGAGGAGTCATCACAGTGCAAGGTCAGTCCATCTGGGTTGGTTGGACAAAAGGTTTCTTAGCATTATCCTTTTAATGTTCAGTAACGTAGGAGAACCTGACCCTGTGTATCATAGGTGATTTAAACAGTGTTCCTGGTGGGGAGAATTCTGAGTGAGAGTCTCTTCCCCACTGAGGCTTGATTTAAGACAGGAGGAGAAAATGGCAGCACCAGCCATGCACTGAGGGGCAGTGAGCTTCCTCCTCAGCAGCTTGATTCCATGCTTGGGGCAAAATCATTCATTGCCAAGCCATTGGACCTTGAGAGGGAATATCCTGCTAGATCGACTTTAGCATGAGTCCATTGTCCTGTTCTTCTTCTGTGTTCCTTTGAGTTGAATACTCTTTCCCATCTGGTCTTTTAATGTCACCAAGTGAAGAAAAGCCCTGTACACGTAAGCCTCAGGATGGTCTGAAGCTCACGGTGTTTTTCTTTCTCTCCATGCAGGCAGAGGAACCCACCAAGGAAAAAGGTGTGTATTCCGGAAGCGCTCCTTGCCTAAGGAAAGATCTTCAGTGTGGCAACAGGTGGCACTTACTCTCCTGCTTTTGCTGGAGGTCCGCTTGGGTTTGAGCTTCCTGACAGAAAGGAGATAGGGCCAGTTTGGTTGAAAAAACACTGAGTCCATCCAATAAAGAACCGTGACCATCCCCTGGAGTCCCTGGTGGCAGAATTGCCATGTAGATGGAATAGGGTGGTGTGCATCAGGGCGATGCGGTGTGGAGGGGACAGCCGTGTGGAGTGATTGGGAATGTCTTTGGGAGAGTATGTGCGGTTACCCAGAAAATTTAGAAAAACTCTAAAATATTCAATCGCCACTGCACATTTCACCTAAATTAACCCATTGATCCTCCACCACAGCTGTACCTGAAGGTAAATGTTATATCGTCACTCCTTAGAGATGGTGCAGAGGTGAATTTCCCAGGCTCTCAATATCCTAAACGCAAGAGGCAAATGTGAACTCAGGAACGGGAGGAAGATTGATGCAGTGCGTTGCTGTTGTGCATTCACCAGGCGGCCCTGGTATAACTCGTCATTATGCCAGGCAGTTCTGGCATCCGTTTGTGCATGTGGAAGGAGAAGAGCCTTGAGAGGTCCCAAGCACTGTCTGTCATTTTAGGGTGGTCTCAAGGGCTGCCTGACGCAGAGTATCAATAGGTCCATTTGATGCAGGACTTTTCTATGTGCATTGATTAATGTGAAACGCACAGGAGCGAGCTCACGGGTGGTTGGCGGTAGTGGTGGCATTATTGCTCAGTTTGCGGTCTAAAGCAGGGAAATAATCAGGGACATACTCTATTGTGCTTAATAAACCGATTTTCAGAAGCATTTAATATGCTCATGTTGGCCGGGTGCATGGCTCATGCCTGTAATCCTAGCACTTTAGAGGCTGAGGCGAGTGGATTGCTTGAGTCCAGGAGTTGGAGATCGCCTAGGCAATGTGGTGAAAGTTCATATCGACCAAAAATACAAGAAGTTACCTGGGTGTTTTGGCACACGTGTTGTGCCAGCTACTTGGATGGCAGAGTGGGGAAGATCACTTGATCCCTGGAGGTGCAGGTTCCAGTCAGGAGAGATCATGTCACACCACTCCAGCTTGGGTAACAGACCACCCCAAATGAAAGAAAATAGGAACAAGTGGAAAAAGCTCTAGTTCCGTCGTAAACACAGTCAAACACAGCGCTGACTATGATCTCAAGGCACCACTTGGGTGTTGGGCTCCCTCCCACCTTCCCTGGGGGAACCTCCTGCACAGCTGGGAAGGAGAGGATCAGCACCCCACCTTCTGCCCCCATGACGGGCTGTTCTAGTGTGAGAGCCAGTGTAAGTGTGAGCAGCAATGGGCTCCCAACACACGCAGACATTGCATTGTGAAGGTCGAGTGCAAGGACAGATAGCACTTGCTAAATAGGGGCTGCCTTGAAAGGAGAGGATAAGTATTTCCAAAGCTTTATTGTCTTCAGCACAAAAGATTAGTGAATATATCGTACATTTTGGCTAGAATGAGATGTCTCAGAAGAAAGGTTGCTTTTTACCAAGCATAACATATCGCAGAATGACTGATACAACCGGAAGCACCAGAGGTGTATTCTAGGAAGGAAATGAGCTTGGAAGGACTCAGGAAGGGAGGGCAAGTGGGCTCAGGTCAGATGAGGAGGCAGCAGCCCTGAAGAGGCTACAAGGACACACAGCCTGCCCTGGGTGGTGTGCCCTGTTTGAGATGGGCTATTTCACGTTGATGAGGTGACCTGGGAATAGAAAACCTCTCTTCCCTGCTCCTCCCCTGCACCTGCTGATGGTCACTCTGTGCCTTCCTGCTTCCCACAGAATACACCGTGGTGGAAGTCTGCCCGTACCATTCCTGGGATGAGGAGGAGCCACCACAGTCGAAGGTCAGTCCACCTGGTTTGGTTGGAGAAAAGATTTCTTATCTTTATCCTTTTGAATTTCAGTAAGGTAGGAGAATCTGACCCTATGTATCATAGTTGATTTACACAGTGTCCTTGGTGGTAGGAATTCTGAGTGAGAGTCTGTTCCCCACTGAGGCTTGATTTAAGACAAGAGGAGAAAATGGCAGCAGCAGCCACGCACTGAGTGGCAGTTGCCTTTTTCCTCAGTTGCTTGATTGTCTTTTTCGAGCAAAATTACTTAACTGCCATGCCACATAAATTTGGAGGAAACATCCTCCAAGAAAACTTATGTTTTTCACGAGTCTTTTTGTCCTGTTTCCATTATGAGTTTCTTTGCCTCTTTCCAATATGCTTTTCTAATGTCAGTAAGTGAACATGACATCTTTGAACACAGGACCCAGCATGGTCTGTTGCTAACAGCAATATGTTTCCATTTCTTACAGGTGGCCTCAGGCGTCTCGGAGAACGGTACGTATTGGGGCCCTCCTCAGTGTGGATGAATATTTCACATGATGAGGAATGTGGCACTGTCTCACTCACTTTTTTGTAGACAGAAACCTGAATTGAGCTTCCTGTTGTCAATGAGTGGAATATTTTTTTCAGATAAGGAGCGATGGCCACATTGTTCAGTCCCTGGGAGCAGCTCTGTGTTCTGTATGTGGGATGGAGTTGTGTGCACAGGGCTGGCGTGCATCTGTGTGAATGCACATGCTGTGGTGCTCAGTGTGCCTTGGTGTGTGGGTGGAAGTTATCACTGAAAGTGTAATCTT
Organism: Cebus imitator; assembly: GCF_001604975.1. Classification (NCBI taxonomy): domain Eukaryota; kingdom Metazoa; phylum Chordata; class Mammalia; order Primates; family Cebidae; genus Cebus; species Cebus imitator. The sequence goes on from NW_016108457.1 coordinate 14,672, forward strand.
GGCTGGGCGTGGTGGGTATGCCTGTAATCCCAGCACTTTGGGAGCACCAGGCAGGTGGATCACGAGGTTAGGGGTTTGAGAGCATCCTGGTCAACACAGTGAAACCTGTCTCCACAAAAAAATACCAAAAATTAGCTGAGTGTGGTGGTGAGTGCCTGTAATCTCAGCTACTTGGGAGGCTGAGGCAGGAGAATAGCTTGAACCCAGGAGGTGGAGGTTGTAGTGAACCAAGATTGGGCCACTGCACTCCAGGCTGGGTGACGGTGCCAGACTCGGTCTCAAAAAAAAAAAAAGAAAGAAAGAAAGCATAATTTTACAAAGAATGCAGCTGATTCCACGCCAAGGACACTTTAGTTAACCTAAAGGAAATCCTGCCAACACCCGGGCAAATGTTCACTGAGTAGTAATAGAGCAAAACTGTTTCCAGTATCTCTGCCAATTCATTTGTTTTCATTGGGAATCCGCTTCTAAACCTCATTTTCTAATAAACTTCATCTGGTAGCAGGCCTTCCTATTTCCTACTGCCATTGGAGTGGTCATGACACCTCAGTGTTTCCAGTTCCCTCCTTCACAAGCCTTTTTTACTAAAGCCCTCAGAATTGATCCTCCACCGCCCAACTATGCGTCGCTGTAACAGGACCCTAGGGAAAGCCCCTTGCCCCACTGCCTTAATTAACAGGTGAGCCTGCGGTTGTCAGCACATGAATAAAAGGGCCCTGCCAGGTTTTGCCTGAGCTGTGGGACAATTGGGTGGAAGGGCCCTTGGCAGGCATCTATGCTTATTTATATTTAATTTAAATTAATTTCAAGAAATAAAAGTAAAAAATTCAGAACCTCCTCTCGTGCCATGCTTCAAGTATCCAGTATCTCAATGCTCACACTGCAGAGAGCATTGCCATACTGTCAGAATGTTCTCTGGGCCAGCTGTCATGAGCCTGTCCCAGGTTCTGTTCACTGCACTCACCTAACTCAACATGTGTGCCTCTATGTTGGAAATTCAGGGTTCTCAGAGTGGAGCTGACAGCCATAATGGGCCAGTGGAGGTGAATGGGTGAAGGGGGACTTTTTCAGGTTTTCCGTCTCATCTGAAGGCTCCCAGCTGAGTCCACAGAGCCCAGGGAGAGTCTGAGATCACAGAGGATGGAGCAGGGCACCTGGTGTCACCCAGTGTGGCTGTGCGTGGAGCAGGAGTGCTGTTCCAGTCACTCTGAAGTCACCCTTCTCTGATGTTTGTGTCTCTGTAGGTAGCTCTGAGGACAGCTTTCCTGAAACCAGTGATGACAAAGACTCTGCCAGTAGCGGAGACACTCCAGGTGGGGCTGGGGCACAGGATTCTTGGGGGCAGTTGGGTTACACCTGTGGTTTCTGTGCCTCGGCTGGGAGCTGCAAAGTCAGTAAATATAAAAGGAAGTAGGTGTAGAGCTGGGGTTTGTTCTTTCTGCATGTTAATGAGAAATGGAAGTTTTGTTTCCATGGGCGTCATGTATGCTCTGCTCATCCCCATGATTCCTTCCCCGGTGAGCAAGATGACCTTTTCCAGAAGGCCAGATGTCTCCTGCCTGTGCCACAGCAAACACCAAAGCCCTGGGTTTTGTGTGTGTTTTTGTGTTGGGCAAGCGAGTAGTGTCTTTTGTGAATGGAGAACAAGAGATGAGTATGTTGGTGTGGCATTGAGTCTGTACGGGGAGTGAGGTGGGACACAGCCCCTCACAGCTGCTGTGTGACCCAGGACACAAAGTCCTTCACACGTGGGCCAGGAGGTGGCAGGAGCCCACCCTCTCCCTCTGCACTCTGGGGACCTGCAGCAGCACCTTCCTGTCCAGCCCTCAGCATCTGCTCCTGGTCACAGGGCACTCCCTGGGTCTCCTGAGGTAGAGAATCCTCCTCCGGGATTACTGTGTGCCCCC
>NW_016108457.1:18883-20558 GCF_001604975.1 Cebus imitator
GTGGCCTCCTGACCCCATTTCTCAAGATGAGGTTGGAGGCTTCTGTGTGTAGACAGCACTGGCTTGGGCATCGATGGTTCTGTGTCTGTGTCCGATGCCAACAAAAGAAACCCCTGAAGACAAGTCAGGGCTGTGGTCACTTGGGAAGAGTTGAGGGGCACAATTCAGGGAGCCACTGTTTTAAATGTATTTTTCTAATCAAAATTAACATATACATATGAATATGTGTTTTATACATACATATATATATAATATTATACATTATACACACACACCCTGTTTTTTATTCTTTAAAAAGTAGTGTTTTCTGTAATCCTTTTATGCTGGAATGTATTATGTGGGAAATGTGTGTTTTGCCAAAGCATAATGATTTCCTAAACGAAAATGCACAGACAGGGATGGTGGGTGTTAGAAGGACCAAGACTTAGGCAGTAACAATGATGTGCTCCAGGAAGCTGCACACATTTAACGTGCAGTTCTTCTGTCTGGACGGCATGGAGGGTCCGGGGGGAGGGGCAGGTCACCACCCCGCCCTGTGTCATCAGACCTCCTGCTCCTCCCAGGGCCTGAGAAGATGGGACTCTGCCTGTTGATCCTTGAGCCACCCACTCCCTCTGCATCTGTTTCAGTATCAGGGTTCCAGCCCCTTGAAGGTGCCTGTGTGCGTGCCTGGGCTCAGTGCCTCCTGCAGGACATTTATAGACACACTCTGTGCACAGGTGACCCCCTCACATAGAGCAGCACGCAGGCCTCAGAGCCCTGTGGGCAGACTCTGGGGAGACCGGGGGCCCAAGGTCACCTTCCAGAGCCCGAGGAGCCCTCTGAGACCTGCACACGCACCCCAGGGAGCCCCTCCTCCCTCCACCTCTGTGCCCCCCAGTGACCCTCACACGTCTGTCTGTGTTGCAGATTTTCCAAACATCTGGAAGGGCCAAGACGCAAGACCTCACCATGGCCCAGTAACCATCTGGATCGTGAGAGTTTCGGGGATTGCGCTACACTCTCAGGACTTTTATATTCTCTCATTTAATTTTCTTTAAAAAATATTCTTACTTTAGGCCAGGCATGGCGGCTCATACCTGGGCACGGTGGCTCATGCCTGTAATCCCAGCACTTTGGGAGGCTAAGGCAGGCATATCGCTAGTCAAGAGATTGAGATCATTCTGGCCAACATGGTGAAACCACGTCTGTACTAAAAATACAAAAATTAACTGGGTGTGGTGGTGGGCACCTGTTATCCCAGTATTCGGCGGACTGAAACTGGAGAATCACTTGAACCCTGGAGGTGGAGGTTGCAGTGAGTCCAGATTGTGCCATTGCAGTCCAGCCTGGTGACAGAGCCAGACTCTTATCTCAAAAAAAAAAAGAAAAAATTCTTACTTTAATCAGCTTTTTGTAAGACACAAGCCGTCGCCATGTCATTGTAGCTTACATTTTACTGCTTAAGAAATTGTTCAATTGTTTTATCAGTGTTTTTGGATTTTTGTCCAATTCTTCTGGAATTTTTGTAATTTTGATAGATGTTTTATACTTTGTATTATTTTCATAAATGAATTTTACTTTAGTTTTTAACAAATCCATGGTACAGTAAGTTATAGTAAGACATAGTATTTTTATGTTTTTTAGTAGTTTATATTCTGTACATATTTTCACATATGTAAGTGTCAGTGGCCAA
>NW_016108457.1:25118-43473 GCF_001604975.1 Cebus imitator
GAAATGAAGGCAGATATAAACATGTTCTTCGAAACCAATGAGAATGAAGACACAACATACCAGAGTCTCTGGGACACTTTTAAAGTAGTGTCTAGAGGAAAATATATAGCAATAAATGCCCACATGAGAAGCAAGAAAAGATCTAAAATCGACACCCTATCATCAAAACTGAAAGAGCCAGAGGAGCAAGATCAAAAAAACTCAAAAGCTAGGAGAAGACAAGAAATAATTAAGATCAGAGCAGAACTGAAGGAGATAGAAACACACAAAAAAAAAACCCTTCAAAAAATCAATAAATCCAGGAGCTGGTTTTTCGAAAAGATCAACAAAATAGACCACTAACCAGATTAATAAAAAAGAAAAGAGAGCATAATCAAATAGATGCAATAAAAAACAATAAAGGGAATATCACCACAGATTCCACAGAAATACAAACCATCATCAGAGATTATTACAAACAACTCTATGCACATAAACTAGTAAACCTGGAAGAAATGGATAAATTCCTGGACACTTGCCTCCTCCCAAGCCTAAACCAGGAAGAAGTCAAAACACTGAACAGACCAATAACAAGGGCTGAAGTTGAGGCAGCAATTAATAGCCTACCAACCAAAAAAAGCTCAGGTCCAGATGGGTTCACAGCCGAATTCCACCAGACATACAAAGAGGAGCTGGTACTATTCCTTCTGAAACTATACCAAACAATCCAAAAAGAGGGAATCCTTCCCAACATCATCCTGATACCAAAACCTGGCAGAGACTCAACAAGAAAAGAAAACTTCAGGCCAATATCCATGATGAACATAGATGCAAAAATCTTCAATAAAATACTGGTAAACGGATTGCAACAGCACATCAAAAAGCTTATCCACCATGATCAAGTAGGCTTCATCCTGGGGTTGCAAGACTGGTTTAACATACACAAGTCTATAAACGTAATTCACCACATAAACAGAACCAACGACAAAAACCACATGATCATCTCAATTGATGCAGAGAAGGCCTTTGACAAAATTCAACAGCCCTTTATGCTAAAAACCCTCAATAAACTAGGTATTGATGGAACGTATCTCAAAATAATAAAAGCTATTAACAACAAACCAACAGCCAATATCATACTGAATGGGCAAAAGCTGGAAGCATTCCCTTTGAAATCTGGCACTAGACAAGGATGCCCTCTCCCACCACTCCTATTCAATATAGTATNATACAAAATCAATATGCAAAAATCACAAGCATTCCTATACACCAATAACAGACTTAAAGAAAGCCAAATCAAGACCGAACTGCCATTCACAATTGCTACAAAGAGACTAAAACACCTAGAAATACAACTAACAAAGAACGTAAAGGATCTCTTCAAGGAGAACTAGGAAGCACTGCTCAAGGAAATAGGAGAGGACACAAACAGATGGAAAAACATTGCATGCTCATGGTTAGGAAGAATAAATATCATGAAAATGGCCATACTGCCCAAAGCAATTTACAGGTTCAATGCTATCCCCATCAAGCTACCAACAATCTTCTTCACAGAACTGGAAAAAAACACCTTAAACTTCATGTGGAACCAAAAGAGCACCTACATAGCCAAGCCAATTCTAAGCAAAAAGAACAAAGCTGGAGGCATCACGCTACCAGACTTCAAACTATACTACAAGGCTACAGTAATAAAAACAGCATGGTACTGGTACCAAAACAGAGATATGGACAAATGGAAAGAACAGAGGCCTCAGAGGCAATGCCACACATCAACAACCATCTGATCTTTGACAAACCTGACAAAAACAAGCAATGAGGAAATGATTCCCAGTTTAATAAATGGTGTTGGGAAAACTGGCTAGCCATGTGCAGAAAGTAGAAACTGGTCCCCTTCCTGACACCTTACACTAAAATTAACTCCAGATGGATTAAAGGCTTAAACGTAAGACCTAACACCATAAAAACCCTAGAAGAAAATCTAGGTATAACCATTCGGGACATAGGCATAGGCAAGGACTTCATGACTAAAACACCAGAAGCATTGGAAACAAAAGCCAAAATAGACAAATGAGACCCAATGAAACTCCACAACTTCTGCACAGGAAAAGAAACAGACTTTAGAGTGAATCGGCAACCAACAGAATGGGAAAACAATTTTGCAATCTACCCATCTGACAAAGGGCTGATATCCAGAATCTACAAAGAACTAAAACAGATTTACAAGAAAAAAAAAACAAGCCCATTCAAAACTGGGCAAAGGATATGAACAGACACTTTTCAAAAGAAGACATATATGAGGCCAACAAACATATGAAAAAATGCTCATCATCACTGGTCATTAGAGAAATGTAGGTTTTCAACCTGCTTGTTAGAAGAATGTATGCCATTTCCAGTATGAATAGGAACCTTCTAGATGACTGCCTGGAAATGAATCAAGTATGAAGGCAGAGGAAGTCTCCCCCTTGTCACTAGCCAGAACTCCATTCCTACATTTGAACTGTAATGTTGTATCTGTATCTGTTAGAGCACCACACCATATGCCCTGAAATGTAGTTATTAAAAGAAAAAAAGAGAAATGTAAATCAAAACTACACTGAGATACAATCTCATGCCAGTTAGAATGGTGATCATTAAAAAAGCTGGAGTCAACAGATGCTGGAGAGGATGTGGAGAAATAGAAACACTTTTACACTGTCGGTGGGAGGGCAAATTAGTTCAATCATCATGGAAGACAGTGTAGCAATTCCTCGAGGACCTGGAAATAGAAATTCCATTTGACCCAGCAGTCCCATTATTGGGTATATATCCAAAGGAATATAAATCGTTCCATTATAAGGACACATGCACGTGAATGTTCCTTGCTGCACAGTTTACAATAGCAAAGACTTGGAAGCAACCCAAATGCCCGTCTATGATAGACTGCACAGGGAAAATTTGGCACATATACACCATGGAATACTATGCAGCCATAAAAAATGATGAGTTCGTGGTCTTTGAAGGGACATAGATGAATCTGGAAACCATCATTCAAACACTGGGGTATATGGGAGAGAATTAGGGCAGGGACAGCGGGGAGTGGGGAATTGGAGGATTAACATGGGAAGAAATGACAGACATAGGTGATAGGGAAGAAGGGTGCAAACCACACTGCCATGTGTGTACTTATGCAACAATCTTACATGTTCTTTACATGTATCCAAAAAACCTAAAATGCAATAAAATATATATATATATAAAGTATATATATTATATGTTTTTATGTATTACACATAAAAATTAATATATAAAATGTATAAAAATATGTACAATATATAAAGTACCTTTATTATATATACATATGTTTTTGTATAAAATATATATACTTTATATATTTTATGTATTTTATATAAAAATACATGAAGTATATGTATAACATATATATTTATTTTATAAAAAAACAAAGTATATATAATATATAACATAAATATAAAAATACATAAAATATATACTACATATTTACATATATTATATATAAAAATTAATATATCTAAAATACATATACCTATACAAAATATATTAAAAAATAAAGCATATGTATTATATAGTTTTATATATATTTTATACATTCTTATATATATTTTAGATATATTAATTTTTATGAATAATATATAAAATATGTATAACATATATACTGTCTATATTTTTATATGTGTTTTATAAAAAATACATAAAGTACACATATTGTATATATAACATACTTTATGGATTTTTATGTATACATAATTGTATATTATATATAAAAATACATATAAAATGAATTTTTTTTTTTTGAGACAGAGTTTCACTCTTGTTACCCAGGCTGGAGTGCAATGGCTCGATCTCGGCTCACTGCAACCTCCGCCTCCTGGGTTCAGGCAATTCTCCTGCCTCAGCCTCCTGAGTAGCTGGGATTACAGGCATGCCCAGCTAATTTTTTGTAGCTTTAGTAGAGACGGAGGTTCACCATGTTGACCAGGATGGTCTCGATCTCTTGACCTCGTGATCCACCCGCCTCGGGCTCCCAAAGTGCTGGGATTACAGGCTTGAGCCACCGCGCCAGGCCAAAATGAATATTTTTAAATGTATTTTTATATATAATATATATAAAAAATTTCTAAAGTATATATATAAAATACATATGCAAAATAAAATATATATTATATATACTTTATACATGTTTAAATGTATATCATATAAAAATACAAAAAATGTATAAAGTATATATTATATGCTTAATATATATATTTATAAAAGGCGTATATATTACATACATTTATATAATAATTATATATATTTATATAAGTATATACCATATAAGTATATAAATCACATATCTTTATGTAAAATATAAATAATTATATAAATATATATATAATTATACATATTCAAAGTAATATAGTATACATTAATATAAATAATTATATATTAATATAAAAATAAAAACATAAAGTAAATATATTATATATACTTTATACATTTTTAATACGTACTTTATATATTGTATATATATATAAATATATATACAATATATATAAATATAAACTAATATATATATAAATATATAAATACATAAAAAATATATAAATATATATTATATATATCTATATATGTTACACATAATATCAAAATCATATATAATTTATGTATTTCTAATAACACATAAAGCATATACAATATATATAATGTTTATGTTTATTTTATATAAAAACACAAAGTATGTATTATATGAAATACATATAAACATAAAGTATATATAATATATATTTCATATATTATATATAAAAACATAAAATATATGTAAATATATAAAATATATTAAAAATATATAAAGTACATGTATAATATATATTTTATACATTTGTATATATAGTATATATTAATTTTTATATATAATGGAGAAATATATAAACCAAAAGTATTATATTTTATATATATGTTATACATTTTGATATATATTTTATATGTATTAATATTAATATACATTATGTAAAATCTATATCATACATATGCTTACGTATTTATATATAAAATACATACAAAATACATAAAGTATACAATATATATTATATATGTTATATATGCTATATAAAAATATATTTTACATAACATACATAATATATGAAAAATACAAAATATATAATATATACATTTTATAAAATACATAAAGCATATATACTATATTATATATAAATATATAATATAATACATTTATAATAAATATATAAAATATGTATATATATAATATATAATATAATGTATATAATATATTATACATATATGATATATATAAGTATAATATATTATATATAAATATATGAAATACATATATTTACATATAACATATATAATATAATATATAATATATATACTTTATGTATATTATATGTATTTTATATAAAAATACATACATATATATAATATAGATTTTACATACTATATATAAACATTAATACATATAGAATATATATCAAAATGTATGACACATATATAAAACATATATAAAACATATAGGTTATATATTTCTACATTATATAAAAAAATTAATATATACCATATATAAAAATGTATAAAATATATAAAATATATGTACTTTATATATTTTTAATATATTTTATGTATTTACATCTATTTTATCTTTTTAACGTATAATACACAAAATATATATAATATATATTTTTATATGTATTGTATATAATATATACTTTGTGTTTTTATACAAAATAAACTTATTAAATATATATATCATATATGATTATATAATATATATTTATATACACATATAAATACATATTATATCTAATATATATTATATCTAATATATAATGTAATATGTACATATTATATATATTATAAAATGTCTGATATATAAATACATATTTCATATACAATAAATGATATCTATGCAATATATATTTATATATGGTATATAATATGTCATATATAAATATTTTATATATTATATTTGTATAGTATAGAAAAATATATCTATATTAATTATATTTAATGTATATATTTATATTATATGCTTATATTATGTCATATATATAACATATATATCACATATGACATAATGTATATGATATATAGATATTAATTATATATATGTTATGTATCATATATTATATATAATATATAACACATAGTATATTACATAATATATATTATACATAAATAATATTACATCTATAATATATGTTATATATGTGATATATAATATATATGGAATATATGCATTATATGTAATATATATTTTAAATGATGTATATAATATATATTATATATATTATATTATATACATTATATTATATTATATATTCTATATAATATAATATATAATATATAATATATAATATAATATATAATATATTAAAAATATATAAGATATGTAACATTTAATATATAACATATATGATATGTAACACATAATATAGATATATTATACATGATATATAATATACATAATATATGTTATAGGTATACTGAATTATATAAGCATAAAATACATATTTCATATATAACATATGTGTAATATATATTATATACATTTATATATTATATAATATACAATACATATAATTATATTATATATAATATATATATTTTATATATTATGTATGTTCAATATATATACATTATATATTATATTATATAATATAGTATATACATTATATATGATATAGATTATACATATTCTTATATATTATATATGTAATATTATATTATACATATAATATATATAATAATTATATAATATATATAATATATTATATAAAATATACAGAAATATATTACATATATGTATATATATTATATGTATATATAATATAAATAAATATATTTACATTGTATATATGTATATATAAATATATTTATATATATTATATGTATAAATATATATACATATATTACGTATATATATAAATATATATTGCATATATAATATATAATATATAGATTATATATTTACATATTATACATATATATATATTACACTATATATTATACATAAATATATATTGCATTATATATATTATATATAAATATATTTACATTGTACATATGTATATATAAATACATTTATATATTATATGTATAAATATATATACATATATTATGTATATATATAAATATATATTGCATATATAATATATAATATATAGATTATATATTTACATATTATACATAAATATATATTACACTATATATTATACATAAATATATATTGCATTATATATATTATATATAAAATAAGTATTTATATTATATGCTTATATTATATTATATTATAATATATGTTTATAATATATGCTTATATAAGATATATTATGTATAATTACATAAAATATATATTTTTATATATAATACATAATATAAATATACATTTTTATTAATATGTTAATATATTTATATACCTATGATATATAAATATATTTGTTATATAAAATATTTATGTATATGATATATTTTACATATATATTTTTATATATGTAAAATATATATAAATAATGTGTTTTATTTTTTAAAAAGTATTTTTAAAAAATATTTTTATATATTTTTTTAAAAATATAAAAATAAAATTTATATAAAATTTAAAATACCTATAAAAATAAAATATATGTAAATACATACATAAATAAAATATATATAAGTTTATATTTATATAGAGATATAAATTTATGTATATATTTATATATCATTTTTTCAAGAGTCTCCTTCTCTCTTCCCATTTATCTGTGATGGCACAGGTATTGCATCCCATCTTTTTTTTTTTTTTTNTAGGAACCTTCTAGATGACTGCCTGGAAATGAATCAAGTATGAAGGCAGAGGAAGTCTCCCCCTTGTCACTAGCCAGAACTCCATTCCTACTTTTGAACTGTAATGCTGTATCTGTATCTGTTAGAGCACCACACCATATGCCCTGAAATGTAGCTATTAAAAGAAAAAAAGAGAGAAATGTAAATCAAAACTACACTGAGGTACCATCTCATGCCAGTTAGAATGGTGATCATTAAAAAAGCTGGAGACAACAGATGCTGGAGAGGATGTGGAGAAATAGGAACAATTTTACACTGTTGGTGGGAGGGTAAATTAGTTCAATCATTATGGAAGACAGTGTAGCAATTCCTCGAGGACCTGGAAATAGAAATTCCATTTGACCCAGCAGTCCCATTATTGGGTATATATCCAAAGGAATATAAATTGTTCGATTATAAGGACACATGCACATGAATGTTCCTTGCTGCACAGTTTACAATAGCGAAGACTTGGAAGCAACCCAAATGCCCGTCGATGATAGACTGCACAGGGAAAATGTGGCACATATACACCATGGAATACTATGCAGCCATAAAAAATGATGAGTTCGTGTTCTTTGAAGGGACATGGATGAATCTGGAAACCATCATTCAAACACTGGGGTATATGGGAGAGAACTAGAGCAGGGACAGCGGGGAATGGGGAATTGGAGGATTAACATGGGAAGAAATGACAGACATAGGTGATAGGGAAGAAGGGTGCAAACCAAACTGCCATGTGTGTACCTATGCAACAATCTTACATGTTCTTTGCATGTACCCAAAAAACCTAAAATGCAATAAAATATATATATATAAAGTATATATATTATATATTTTTATATATTATACATAAAAATTAATATATAAAAGATATAAAAATATGTACAATATATAAAGTACATTTATTATACATACATATGTTTTTATATAAAATATATATACTTTATATATTTTATGTAATTTTATTTTTTTTTTTTGAGACGGAGTTTCGCTCTTGTTACCCAGACTGGAGTGCAATGGCGCGATCTCAGCTCACTGCAACCTCCGCCTCCTGGGTTCAGGCAATTCTCCTGCCTCAGCCTCCTGAGTAGCTGGGATTACAGGCACGCGCCCCGATGCCCAGCTAATTTTTTGTATTTTTAGTAGAGACGGGATTTCACCACGTTGACCAGGATGGTCTCGATCTCTTGACCTCGTGATCCACCTGCCTCGGCCTCCCAAAGTGCTGGGATTAAAGGCTTGAGTCACCGTGCCCGGCCTATTTTATGTATTTTATATAAAAATACATAAAGTATATGTATAACATATATATTTATTTTATATAAAAACAAAGTATATATAATATATAACATAAATATAAAAAATACATAAAATATATATTACATATTTACATATATTATATACAAAAATTAATATATCTAAAATACATATACCTATACAAAATATATTAAAAAATAAAGCATATGTATTAGTGTTATGTATATTTTATGCATTCTTATATATATTTTAGATATATTAATTTTTATGTGTAATATATAAAATATGTATAACATATATACTGTCTATATTTTTATATGTTTTATAAAAAATACATAAAGTATACATATTGTATATAAAACATACTTTATGGATTTTTATGTATACATAATGCATATTATATATAAAAATACATATAAAATGAATATTTTTAAATGTATTTTTACACATAATATATATAAAAAATATCTAAAGTATATATATAAAATACATATGCAAAATAAAATATATATTATATATACTTTATACATGTTTAAATGTATATCATATAAAAATACAAAAAATGCATAAAGTATATATATTATATATACTTTATACATNTTTAACAGAGGTTTACTCTGTTTCCAAGTCTGGAGTGCAGTAGCATGATCTCTGCTCACTGCCACCTCCACATCCTGGATTCAAGCAATTCTCCTGAGTACCTGGGATTATAGGCATGTGCTATTATGCCTGGCTAATTTTTGTATTTTTAGTAGAGATGGGGTTTCGCCATATTGCCCAGGCTGGTCTTCAGCTCCTGACCTCAGGTGACACACCCTCCTCGGCCTTTCAAAGCGCTGGGATTACAGTTGTGATCCCCTGTGCCCGGTTGCATCCTAACTTTTGACAACATGCCAGGATCATTTTTTACTCTCCTCTCAAAGGGGTTAAATATTTTTTTCATGTTGAATTATAACTGACAACTTTTCTCATGTCAAATATAACATCAAAATCTTATAGTTCATTGACTCTTTTATGTCTCCAACATAAAAAATACATAAAATATATATTACATATTTACATATATTATATATATAAATTAATATATCTAAAATACATATACCTATACAAAATATATTAAAAAATAAAGTATATGTATTACATAGTTTTATATATATTTTATACATTCTTATATATATTTTAGATATATTAATTTTTATGTGTAATATATAAAATATGTATAACATATATATTGTCTTTATTTTTATGTGTTTTATAAGAAACACATAAAGTATAAATATTGTATATATAAAATACTTTATGGATTTTTATGTATATATAATGTATATTATATATAAAAATACATATAAAATGAATATTTTAAAATGTATTTTTACGTATAATATATATAAAAAATATCTAAAGTATATATATAAAGTACATATGCAAAATAAAATATATATTATGTATACTTTACATATGTTTAAATGTATATCATATAAAAATACAAAAAATGCATAAAGTATATATTATATGTACAATATATATATTTATATAAGGCACATATATTATATACATTTATATATATAATTATATATATTTACATAAGTATATACTGTGTAAGTATATATAATAACATATGTTTATGTAAACTATATATAATTATATAAATCTATATATTTATACATGTTTAAAGTATATATAGTATATATTAATATATATAATTATATATTAATATATAAATAAAAACATAAAGTAAATATATTATATATATAATTTATACATTTTTAATACATACTTTATATATTGTATATTATAACTAATATATATAAAAATATATGAATACATAAAATATATATAAAAATGTATTTTATATATCTATATATGTTACATTTAATATAAAAATCATATATAATATATGCCTTGTATATTTTATGTATTTTTAATAATACATAAAGCATATACAATATATATAATTTTTATGTTTATTTTATATAAAAACACAAAGTATATATTATATGAAATACATATAAAGTATGTATAATTTGTATTTCATATATTATATATAAAAACATAAAATTTATGTAAATATATAAAATATATCTAAAAATATATAAAGTACCTGTATTATATATATTTTATACATTTCTATATATATTGTATATAATAATTTTTCTATATAATGTAGAAATATATAAACAATATATATTGTATTTTATATATATGTTATATATTTTGATATATATTTTATATGTATTAATATTAATATACAGTATGTAAAATCTATATCATGCATATACTTATGTATTTTTATATAAAATACATATAAAATACATAAAGTATACAATATATATTATATATGTTATATTATATATGTTATATAAGAAATATATTTTACATAATATACATAATATATAAAATATACAAATATATATATTTTATAAAATACATAAAGCATATATACTATATTATATATAAATGTATAATACATATATTTACATATAATATATAATCAAATGTATATAATATATATATAGATGATATATATAAATATAATATATACAAAGATATAAAATACATTTATATATAACATATGTAATATATAATATAATATATAAACTTTATGTATATTATATGTATTTTATATGAAAATACATACATATATAATATATATTTTACATACTATATATAAATATTAATACATATAAAATATATATCAAAATGTATGACATATATAATATATATAAAACATATAGCTTAGATATTTCTACATTATATATAAAAATTAACATACACCATATATAAAAATGTATGAAACATATAAAATATATATACTTTATATATTTTTAATATATTTTATATATTTACATCTATTTTATGTTTTTATATATAATATATGAAATATATATAATATATACTTTATTTTTATATGTATTTTATATAATATATATACTTTGTGTTTTTACACAAAATAAACTTATTAAATATATATCATATATGCTTATATAATATATATATAATAAACTTATTAAATATATAATCATATATGCTTATATAATATATATATTTATATATATAATTATATATTATACATAATATATACACATTATATAAATATATATTATATCTAATATATATATTATATCTAATAGATATAATGTAATATGTACATATTATATATATTATATTATATTTATAAATATATATTTCCTATATAATATATGATATCTTTGTAATATATATTTATATATGATATATAATATATAGATATTTTATATATTATATTTATATACATTATACATAAATATATCTATTTTATTAAATATATTTAATATATATATTTATATCATATGCTTATAGTATATTATGTCATATATATAACATATATATTGCCTATGACATAATATATATTATCTAAATTATATCTTATGTATCATATATTATATAAAATATATAATATGTATAGTATATTAGATAACATACATTATATATAAATATATATTGCATTTGTAATATATATTATATATGTGACGTATAATATATATGGAATATATGCATTATATGTAATATTTATTTTATATAATTTATGTAACATATATTATATACATTATATATTATATATAATATAATACAGTATATATTAAGATAATATATATTATAATATATAATATATATTACATATATGTCATATATGATATATAGTATGTAATATATAATATATATGATATTTAACATATAGGTATTATCTATATATAATATGTCATATATAATATATAATATATGTTATATGTATAATATATAAGCATAAAATATATATTTCATATATAACATATATGTAATATATATTGTATACATTTATATATTATATAATATACAATAATATAATTATATTATATATCATATATTATATATTTTATATATTATATATGATCAATATATATACATTATATATATTATATTTTATAACATTATATATAATATATGATATAGATTATACATATTTTTATATATTATATATATAATATTATATAATACATTTAATATACATTATTATATTATATTTAATATATTATATAAAACACATAGAAACATGTATTACATATATGTATATATATTATATGTATAATTATATCATATTTATATATAATATAAATAAATATGTTTACATTGTATATATGTATATATAAATATATGTATATATATTATATGTATAAATATATATTACATATATTATGTATATATGTAACTATATATTGCATATATAATATATAATATATAATATATAATATATAATATATAGATTATATATTTATATATATTATACATAAATATATATTACATTATATATTATACATAAATATATATTACATTATGTATATTATATATAAATATATATTTATATTGTATACTTATATTATATTATATTCTAACATATATTTATAATATATGCTTATATAAGATATATTATTTATAATTACAAAAAATATATATATTTTATATATAATACATAATATAAATACATATTTTTATAAATATTTTAATATATTTTTGTACATATGATATATAAATATATTTGATATATAAAATATTTATATATATGATATATTTTACATATATTTTTATATATATATTTTTTATATATGTATAATATATAATGTATTTTATTTTTAAAAATGCAGTTTTAAAAAATATTTTTATATATTTTTTAAAAATATATAAAAATAAAATTTATATAAAATTAAAAATACCTGTAAAAATAAAATATATGTAAATATATACATAAATAAAATATATATATGTATATATTTATATATAGATATAAATTTATGTATATATTTATNTATCTATATATGTTACATTTAATATAAAAATCATATATAATATATATACCTTATATATTTTATGTGTTTTTAATAATACATAAAGCATGTACAATATATATAATTTTTATGTTTATTTTATATAAAAACAAAGTATATATTATATGAAATACATATAAAGCATATATAATATATATTTCATATATTACATATAAAAACATATAAAATATGTAAATATATAAAATATATTAAAAATATATAAAGTACACATATTATATATTTTACACATTTTTATATATATTGTATATATTTTTATATATAATGTAGAAATATATAAACTATAAGTATTATATTTTATATATATGTTATACATTTTGATATATATTTTATATGTATTAATATTAGTATACAGTATGTAGAATCTATATCATACATATACTTATGTATTTTGATATAAAATACATATAAAATACATAAAGTATACAATATATATTATATATGTTATAGTATATATTATATAAAAAATATATTTTACATAACATACATAATATATAAAAAATACAAAATATATAATATATATATTTTATAAAATACATAAAGCATATATACTATATTATATATAAATATATAATATAATATATTTATATATAAATATATAAAATGTGTATATTTATATATAATATATTGATATATAAATATATAAAATATGTATATTTATATATAATATATAATATAATGTATATAATATATTATACATACATGATATATATAATATAAATATAATATATTATATATAAATATATAAAATACATATATTTACATATAACATATATAATATATAATATAATATATATACTTTATGTATATTATATGTATTTTTTATAAAAATACATACATATATAATGTAGATTTTACAAACTGTATATAAATATTAGTACATATAAAACATATATCAATATGTATGACATATATATAAAATATATATAAAACATATAGGTTATATATTTCTACATTATATAGAAAAATTAATATATCCCATACAAAAAAAGTATGAAACATATAAAATATATGTGCTGTATATATTTTTAATATATTTTATATATTTACATCCATTTTATATGTTTTTATATATAATATATGAAATATATATAATATATGCTTTATTTTTATATGTACTTTATATAATATACACTTTGTGTTTTTATACAAAATAAACTTATTAAATATATATATCATATATGCTCATATAATGTATATTTATATGCATATTATATAATATATATTATATCTAATATATATAATGCAATATGTACATATTATATATATTATGTAATATATAATATATATAAATATATATTTCATATATAATATATGATATCTATGCAATATATACTTATATATGATATATAATATATAATATATAGATATTTTATATATTATATTTATAGAATACATATACATCTATTATATTAAATATATTTAATATATATTTATATTATATGCTTATATTATGTCATATATAACATATATATTGCATATGACATAATATATATGATATATAGATATTATCTATATTATTTGTTATGCATCATATATATAATATATAATATATATAGTATATTACATAATATATAGTATATATAAATATATGTTACATATATATTATATATGATATAATATGTAATATATCATATATAATATATATGATACATAACATATAATATAGATATCTATATATAATATATGATATATAATATATATAATATATGTTATATGTATAATAAATTATATAAGCATAAAATATATATTTCATATATAACATATGTAATATATATTATATAGGTTTATATATTATATAATATACAATATATATAATTATATCATATATAATATATTATATATATATTTTATATATTATATATGTTCAATATATATACATTATATATAATATAATATAATATAATATATACATTATATATGATATAGATTATACATATTCTTATATATTATATATAATATATTATACATATAATGTATATAATAATTATATAATGTATAATATATAATATAAAATATATAGAAATATATTACACATATGTGTATATGTATAAATATGTGTATATATAATATAAATAAATATATTTGCATTTTATATATATTTAAATATATGTATATGTATTATATGTATAAGTATATATTGCATATATTATGTATATATATATATAAGTACATTGCATATATAATATATAATACATAGATTATATATTTATATATATTATACATAAATATATATTACATTATGTATTATACATAAATATATATTACATTATATATAATATGCAAAATATATATTTATATTATATGCTTACATTATAATATATATTTATAATATATGCTTATATAAGATATATTATGTATAATTACATAAAAAATATATATTTTATATATAATACATAATATAAATATACATTTTTATTAATATGTTAATATATTTGTATACATATGATATATAAATATATTTGATATATAAAATATTTATATATATATTTTACATATGTATTTTTATATATGTAAAATATATAAATAATGTATTTTATTTTTAGAAAATATTTTTATATATTTTTTAAAAATATATAAATATAAAATTTATATAAAATTAAAAATACCTATAAAAATAAAATACATGTAAATATATACATAAATAAAATATATATAAGTATATATTTATATATAGATATAAATTTATATATATATTTGTATATCATTTTTTCAAGAGCCTCCTACTCTCTTCCCATTGATCTGTGATGACGCAGGTATTGCATCCTATCTTTTTTTTTTTTTAACAGAGGTTTACTCTGTTTCCAAGTCTGGAGTGCAGTAGCATGATCTCTGCTCACTGCCACCTCCACATCCTGGATTCAAGCAATTCTCCTGTGTACCTGGGATTATAGCCATCTGCTATTATGCCTGGCTAATTTTTGTATTTTTAGTAGAGATAGTTTCTCCATGTTGGCGAGGCTGGTCTTGAGCTCCTGACCTCAGGTGACCCACCCTCCTCGGCCTTTCAAAGCGCTGGGATTACAGTTGTGATCGACTTTGCCCGGTTGCATCCTAACTTTGGACAACATGCCAGGATCATTTTTTACTCTCCTCTCAAAGGGGTTAAATATTTTTTTCATTTTGAATTATAACTGACAAGTTTTCTCATGTCAAATATAACATCAAAATCTTACAGTTCATTGACTCTTTTATGTCTCCAACATTTTTATTACAAATTATTAATTTTTTAGTCACCACTTTAAAATGTGCCCTATTTTTTCCTAAATTTTATCAATAGATGATGATATTGATGATGAAATGTTTGATGGTGATCCTTTAAAGGCTTACTTTGAACAACTGACAACTCCAGGAACGATGAAACTAAACATACGAAGATCTAGAAGGACTGGAGCCTCCAGAAAAAGATTGGAAGCTACCTGCAAGTGCTCCTAGTCAGGAATGTTCCAGTCTTTACGGCTTTTCCAAAATTTGACATTAGAAAATTACTATTGTTCTCATTGGATGTTCACATAAAATTTAAGCCTCTGGTTTTCCCTGGACTCCATTTTTTCCGGGTATGAATTAGTGAGGAGCGCCTTCCTTTTATTCCTTCTTCCTAACTCTCCCTCACCTACAGAAAATTAAAAGGCTAACTCAATGGAGAACCACATATTCTTCACCCAGATTAACCAGTTGCTAGTGTTTGCCACCTTGGCATTTTTTCTGTCTTCAGACATTCTTCCCTGAATCATTTGAAAGTACGTTGTAGAAACATGACATTTTACTCAACACTTCAGCATCTATTGCTTGTGAATAAGGACAGTTTTCTACCTAATCACAATTCTACCCTCTAACTTTGATACAATAAATTCATGTACATCCACATTCAAATTGACCTAGTTATCTCCCCAATGTCCTTTCTTTTTATTGTTTTAGAGCCACAGTTTATAGGTTAACCCTGCCTTGGGTTGTCATATCTCTGTATTCTCTTTTAATTTGGAGTCTTCCTTTCATGACATGAATCCTTTTGTAAAATCCAGGCTTTTTGTTTTTTTAGAATGACTCACAAACTAGATACATCTGATTGCTCCCCGGGTGACTAGATTAGATTAAGTGTTTTTGCAAGAATACAGATTAAACTGTTTTCTCATGAGTGGATTCAGTTTGCACATGGGCAGCGTGATGTATGTCTCATTGCCTCACACCAGGAGACGTTTGAGTCTGTCTGTCTTGTGATTTGTGATGCTGTTACTTGGTCATTTTGGCTAAGGTAGAGCTGGCTAGACATCTCCTTGTGAAGGTAGCCTTTCCCCTTTGTTATTAGTCAGTCATCTGTGGGATGAGACGTCAAAGCCCTGTGAACATCCGGTTCCCTGAAGACCCTTCAGAGCTGGTTTCAGTGCCATCGCTGAAGCCTCTGGGAAACACTGATGACACTCATGGTGGCAGTGGTGATTTCTCTAATT
>NW_016108457.1:45378-46529 GCF_001604975.1 Cebus imitator
TCTTGAGATGGAGTTTTGCTCTTGTTGCCCAGGCTGGAGTGCAATGGCGCAATCTCGGCTCACTGCAACCTCCCCCTCCCTAGTTCAAGTGATTAGTCTGACTCAGCCTCCTGAATAGCTGGGATTACAGGTGCGCACTACCACGCCCAGCTAATTTTTGTATTTTCAGTAGAGACTGGGTTTCACCATGTTGGCCAGGCTGGTATCGAGCTCTTGACCTCAGGTGATCCGCCTGCCTGAGCCTCCCAAAGTGCTGGGATCACAGGTGTGGGCCACCTCTCCTGGCCACTAATTTTTAATTTTAGTTTGTGTGTGTGTGTGTGTGTGTGTGTGTGTGTGTGTTTCTGTAGACAGGATCTTTCTATGTTGCTCAGGCTGACCTCAAATTCCTTGGCCTCAAGCAAACCTCCTATGTCAGCCTCTCAATGTGCTGAGATTATAGTCATGAGCCACTGTGCCCAGCTTGGCTATTTATATTAATGTTTTAAATAAAATTGGGTAAATTTTCATTATCTCTTCAAATATTCATTCTTTGTCTGTTCTTCTATGATTCTCACAAACTGTCGTTGGTCCACTTCATGGTGTCCCACAGGTCCCTTAGGATCTGTTTATTTTTCTTTAGCCATTTTCTTTCTCTTCTGGACACTCGATCATTTCAAGTGTTCTGTCTTCAAATTTGCTAGTTTTTTCTCTATGTAGTCAAATTTGCTTTTAAACCTCTCTAGCAAATTTTTATTTCAGTTATTCTACTTTTCAGTTGCAGAATTTCTTTTGGATTCCTTTTAATTATTACCTCTTCATTGACATTCTCATGTTGGTCGAAGGTTATTTTCCCATCGTTGTCCGTTTCTTCCTTTAGCCCTTTGCACATCTTGCAGAGTTTTGCCTAGTGAGTCTGATGTCTGGGCATCCTCAGGCACATTTTTGCAGTGGTGCTGTCTTGGCTCACTGCAACCTCCGCCTCCCAGGTTCAAGCCACCTGAGTAGCTGGGACTACGGGCACATCCCACTACGCCCAGCTAATTTTTTATATTTTTAGTAGAGGTGGGGTTTCACCATGTTAGCCAGGATGGTCTTGATCTCCTGACCTTGTGATCCGCTGGGCAGGGCCTCCCAAAGTGCTGGGACTACAGGCATGAGCCACCGCGCCC
>NW_016108458.1:0-1339 GCF_001604975.1 Cebus imitator
GGACGCCCTTCCCCCCACCGAGCTGGATGGTCCTGTGTCCAGCTGCGCTTGCTGAGAAGCTCTCAGTCCAGAGCATTTCAGATTGCTTGTTTTGTGGGGATGGTACCCGCCGAGCCAGATCCCCTGGCTCCCTTTCTTAGCCCCCTCCCTTTCAGTTTAATGGGTGGCTCTGCCTCCCAGGTGTTCCGGGCACCAGCCAAAAAGGCAACTCAGACTCGTGTGAGTTTCTGTGCGATGACAGGGCACTGGCTGAAACCGCCACTCCAAAAACTCATGGCACTTTTTGGCCTGGGAATCTCCTCATCTGTGGGCAGTGAAAACTTGTTTGGAAATGCAGTGAGCACTCACCCTCTGCATTGCACTCACTGGGAACTGCACTCCAGAGCTGTTCCTATTCGGCCATCTTGGATCATTCAGGGTCCTTTCTTATAGGAAGAGATGGCCAGGGGCAGACCTGTGTTCCACAGATCAAATCCAAACTATGATGCAGTAAAATAAAAGCAGAGCTCAAGCAGTAACAGGAGGCCTATACTAAAGACCATCTGAGAACACCCTATAACCACAGAACATTGTGGTGTGGTTGCAGAGCAGGAAAAACTGCTTTGGTCCCACATCTCTTCCCAACATACAGTTTGCATGAGGGTCTCATAAAGAGGGCTTATGCAAAAGACTCTGGGAAGGAATGCAACCTCTGCTCACTAGACTCAGGAAGGTCTTTGCAGATGGATGCTTGTGAGGCCTGAAGGTCTTGCAGGGCAGACATCACTGGAACAGCATAGGCTCTGCCTGTGTTCTCAGAATATGGAGCAACTCTAATTGCTCTGTGTCCACAATGCTTCAGAAATAAAAGCTCCTTGATGCATGTGTGGTCAGACGTTATGGTGCCTTATGGACTGCACCTCTCTTGCAAAAGCACTTGGGTAGACAATGGGTGGTAAAGTCTCAAGGTCCTTAGTTAGCATTTGTTAGGAGAACCACATTTGCTATTGAATGCTGCAGACAAGTGCTCTTCCTCTGGCTATCTTCCTTCTCAATCACCCTCCCCAAAGCCTGCAAGATTAACAAGATAATGCTCCCAATAAAAGCACGTGAAGCTCAGAGCTCAATGCCAACGTAGATCACCCCACTGGAGAGTGGGTCCGTAGATCACCCCACTGGAGAGTGTGTTGGACCCCTGGACGCAAGCTGTAAAATTCTACTCTTGGGTCTTTGTCTTTATTTCTTTTCTCACTCCCTCATCACCACCAGGACACAGGGCACCCACTTACAGGGTTGGGTTGGTTCCCAACACTTTCTACCCTTTCCTCCATCCTAATATTCTCTCTATAGTTCCCATCAG
>NW_016108458.1:2154-5249 GCF_001604975.1 Cebus imitator
TTATACAGCAACTTGGATGGAGCTGGAGATTATTATTAAAAGTGAAGTAACTCAGGGATGGAAAAACCAAATACTGAATGTTCTCACTTATAAATGAGAGCTAAGCTATGAAGATGCAAAAACTTACAAAATAATATAATGGACTGTGGGGACTTGTGGAGAGTTTGGGAAGAGGGTGAGGGATGAAAGACAATTTTGGGTACAGATACACTGCTTGGGTGATGGTGCACTAACATTTCAGAATCCACTACTAAAGAACTCACAAAGGTAACCAAAAACTACCTGTCCCCCAAAAACTATTGAAATTTTTAAAAATTAATAAATATGGGGCTGATTTGTAATTCAATATTTTGTTTGAATGGCTAACACAAGATTTATTCTCTCACAGTTCTGGAGATGTGAAGTCAAAAATGGGTCACTATGGGCTAAAATCAATCTGTCATCAGAGCTACATGTCTTCTGAGGCTCTAAGGGAACATTATTTCCTCACCCTTTCCGGCTTCTTGGGGCTGCCTGCATTCTTTGGATCTTGCTCTCCCTCCATCTTCCAAGTCAGCAGTCACATCACTTTGACCTCCGATTCTGTTGTCACATCTCTGACTCTGATGCTGCTCTCTACTCCTTTCACTTACAAGGACTGTTGTGATTACATTGAAGCTGCCTAGACAATCCAGGATAACCTTCCCATCTCAGGAGCCTCAGCTTAATCACATCTGAAAAGTTCCTTTTGCCCTACTAGGAGACACTTCCATAAGTTTCAGGACACACACATATTTAGGAGACCATTATTCTGCCGGTCACATGACTTTGCCAATATTTGCTACCCCTGGTTTCCAAACATTAGTGTGTGCTCTTATTTCTATATTAAACACTTTATTCCTGAAATACCAGAGTGAGTCTGTTTTTCTGATACAGGAAAACAGCTCACTACACCAAGAAGAGTTCAAGAAATTTCTATTGCCTCAAAGTCTACAAATTGTACTGATTCTTCAATGTGCAATGGCTGTAAATTAGTCAATAATCTTTCTGGGGTGTCGGAGGGAGAAGAAAGGGAATGACTAGACAGCCCTCTGATTGTGCCCCGTGTCCCTGATGGCTGGCCATCTTGGGCTGTAAGCCAGTTTCCCTCCCACATAGACCTGGTCATTTCTGACTCCCCAAGAGGTTTTCACAGTATTAATGTCCACTTCATGCATCAGTCATCTTCTTGTCTTCTGTCTCCACGTTTACAATTTTCTTTTCTTCTCCCGCTGTAGTCCTGTCTTGATTCTTCAGCCATTGCCTTCCTTTTACAAGCATGTGCTTCAGCCAATTCTCTAGGAAGACATTCCAGACAGCCCTTTATCATTTGTTACTATGTTTTGACTACAGAGCATTCAAGATTCTTAACTTGCTTTTTTTTAAATGTTAGTGTAAAAATAATTCATGCTCACGATAGGAAATGAAACAATCAAAATTTGCATAAATACACTTTCAAATCTCGCCTATCACTAAGGTAATTACTATTACATCAGCCTGCTCTCTGTATGTCTACTTTCTTCACCTGCATGCAAACTATATTGGTAGCTTTTTTGAGCAAAAGACTGCGCTTTTTACATGTAATCACTTGAGAACAACTTGAGATATGACTTAAATAGTATAAAATGCACACATTGAAAATATACAATTCTGTGGTTTTTAGAATATTCACANTCTGTATTTATGTTTCTTCTATCTCCACGTTTACAATTTTCTTTTCTTCTCCCACCGTAGTCCTGTCTTGATTCTTCAACCATTGCCTTCCTTTTACATGCATGTGCTTCAGCCAATTCTCTAGGAAGACATTCCAGACAGCTCTTTATCATTTGTTACTATGTTTTGACTACAGAGCATTCAAGATTCTTGACTTGCTTTTTTTTAAATTTTAGTGTAAAAATAATTCATGCTCACAATAGGAAATGAAACAATCAAAATTTGCATAAATACACTTTCAAATCTCTCCTATCACTAAGGTAATTACTATTACATCAGCCTGCTCTCTGTATGTCTACTTTCTTCACCTGCATGCAAACTATACTGGTAGATTTTTTGAGCAAAAGACTGCGCTTTTTACATGTAATTTAATCACTTGAGAACAACTTGAGATATGACTTAAATAGTATAAAATGCACACATTGAAAATATACAATTCTGTGGTTTTTAGAATATTCACATTTGTGCCTCCATTACCACAATCAATTATAGATCACTTTCATCTCCTCCCAGCTCTGCAGAAAAATCCATAACCAAACCCCTAGCCCTAAGAAGTTACTAACCTATGTTTTAGCTCTACAGATTTACCTTTTCTGAACATTTTATGTAATAAAGTTATACAATATGTGGCCTTTTGTGTCTGTCTTTTTTCACTTATGATAACATTTTCAAAGTTTGTGTGGGTTGTAGCTTGTATCGGTACTTCACATCTTTTTTATTGCTTAATCATATTTCACTCTATGAATGTATCACAATTTAATAGTTGGTGACATTTTAGTCCTCATTTTGGATTATTGCTGATAATCCTGCTATAAACATGGTGCATACATTTTAATGTGAATTTGTGTTTTCATTTCTCTTGGGTATATTCTATACATGGGAGGGGATTGCTAGATCATATACTAACTTAATGTTCAACGTTTTGAGCAACCGCTGTCCTGCTTTCCAAAGGGGCTATGTCACTTAAATTCCCACCAGCAATGTGTGAGTGTTCTAGTATCTCCACATTCTCACCAATACTAATTATTGTCTTTTCAAATATAGCCAAACTAGTGGGTGGGAAATAGTAACACATTATTGGGTTGATGTATATTTCCCTGATGGTTGATGATGTTGAACATGTTTCTATGTGCTTATAGGCCTTTTGTGTATTATTTGTCTTATTATTATTTTATTAATTATTTATTATTATTTTATTATTACTAATATTATATTGAGTTACAATCATTCTTTCTACATTCTAGATACAAGTCCTTTCCTTACCAGATGTAAGATTTGCAAAACTTTTCTCCCATTCAATGAGTTGCTTTTCACTTTCTTGGTGGTGTCCTTAGACACACACACTTTAAATTTTTATGATGTTC
>NW_016108458.1:6805-8283 GCF_001604975.1 Cebus imitator
CTGATTGGTGTCGGTTCTGCTTGTAAGATTATTCCCACTTGACTGAGAGGATGGTGGAAGCAAGCACTCCTTCCTTTCAGAGGCTTTTAAAAATACTTATTAGGGAGAATGTATTTCATAAGGCATTTGACTAATGAAACCACAGCCGTAACCACTGGCAAAAAAGCAAACAAACATGTATTTAACTGCCCTGCACTTGGTACATTCTTTTCTTCCTGCTAAGAAAGTACCTCTTCTCCTTTCACTTCACAGACTGGAATTTTCTAAATTTTTGGCCTCAACAAAACAAACTATATTTTGTGTTGTAACTGAGCGAGAGCAAAATCACCACTGAGACAAACACTACGCCAAATTACAGGGTCTTTATTGTCGGCGGCCATAGAGGACTCATGTCTCTCTAACCCATGGTGCCGAAAGGAGGGTGTCAAGACCTTCTATGCCTGTAAACCACCTCCTGGGTGGGGGTGAGGGTGAGGGGCTTTGGACATCTGAGGGCCAGGGGACTTTGGACATTCTGTAAACCACCTCCTGGGTAGGGGTGAGGGTGAGAGGCTTTGGACATCTGAGGGCCAGGGGACTTTGCACATTCCAATTGTCACTTAAGTGGTTCACAGAAGTCAAGATAAGCATTAGTTTACACATTTCTGAGTAGGGTGGAAATTACAGACCTTAGTTACTTATTACAAGTCTTAGTTTTTCTTAAAATGGCACAGGGGCCGAAATGGCATTGGTTTGGACTGCTTGCCTGTCATATTAGGGTTACAGAGAGCAATTTCAATGGAAAAGCGAGGTATGGTGGAGGTATATAGTTTATGGGGCAATTACCATGTCACATTTTGAAATTATCGTTTCCCAGAATACCCAGAGTATTACCATAATGCCAGAAGATGCCTTCAACCAAGACTAACAATATGACATGTAAGAAACCTTCAGATAAGGTATTGGGAACTTCTGTAAAATCGTAGCTGGTCTGTGATTAGAGAATTGTCTCAATATCAACAAACCTTACCAAAGAGATCCTGTATGGGCAGCTATAAAAAGTAAACGTGCTGAATGTAGTCTGTGGAAAATAATAACAACAATCATAGTAACCGTAAAGGCTGCATTTAAAAGGCTCTTGCTGTATTTCAGGCACTGGCTTTAGTACCTACATGGGTTATTTTGTTCGATGTTTATCACATTGTGTATATGTTATTATCTACAATAAAGAAATAAATTCTGTAAACTATAACTTATTCAAGAAAATTAGGTAGAGAGTTGTTAAGTTACTTGCCCAATGTTACATAATTTTGAAGATATGAGGCCAGAATTCACTTCCTTACCATTTTATGTGGGTCAAGATGGCCAGGGGGGAGACCTATGGTAATTCGATCTAAATAATTATAAGCTTGTGTGGCTTAGAGTACAGTGAAGTTTATACACCAAACTAAACTGTATTATTGGTGGAGTTAATTAGAAAAAAAAAAAAAAGAAAGAAA
>NW_016108458.1:12933-15087 GCF_001604975.1 Cebus imitator
GAACTGATTGGTGTCGGTTCTGCTTGCAAGATTATTCCCACTTGACTGAGAGGATGGTGGAAGCAAGCACTCCTTCTTTTCAGAGGCTTTTAAAAATACTTATTAGGGAGAATGTATTTCATAAGGCATTTGACTAATGAAACCACAGCCGTAACCACTGGCAAAAAAGCAAACAAACATGTATTTAACTGCCCTGCACTTGGTACATTCTTTTCTTCCTGCTAAGAAAGTACCTCTTCTCCCTTCACTTCACAGACTGGAATTTTCTAAATTTTTGGCCTCAACAAACAAACTATATTTTGTGTTGTAACTGAGCGAGGGCAAAATCACCACTGAGACAAACACTAGGCCAAATTACAGGGTCTTTATTGTAGGCGGCCACAGAGGACTCATGTCTCTCTAACCCATGGTGCCGAAAGGAGGGTGTCAAGACCTTCTATGCCTGTAAACTACCTCCTGGGCGGGGGTGGGGGTGAGGGACTTTGGACATCTGAGGGCCAGGGGACTTTGC
This sequence comes from Cebus imitator, assembly GCF_001604975.1. Lineage (NCBI taxonomy): Eukaryota > Metazoa > Chordata > Mammalia > Primates > Cebidae > Cebus > Cebus imitator. The sequence continues at coordinate 13,445 of NW_016108458.1, forward strand.
ACATTCCAATTGTCACTTAAGTGGTTCACAGAAGTCAAGATAAGCATTAGTTTACACATTTCTGAGTAGGGTGGAAATTACAGACCTTAGTTACTTATTACAAGTCTTAGTTTTTCTTAAAATGGCACAGGGGCTGAAATGGCATTGGTTTGGACTGCTTGCCTGTCATATTAGGGTTATAGAGAGCAATTTCAATGGAAAACCGAGGTATGGTGGAAGTATATAGTTTATGGGGCAATTACCATGTCACATTTTGAAATTATCATTTCCCAGAATACCCAGAGTATTACCATAATGCCAGAAGATGCCTTCAACCAAGACTAACAATATGACATGTAAGAAACCTTCAGATAAGGTATTGGGAACTTCTGTAAAATCGTAGCTGGTCTGTGATTAGAGAATTGTCACAACATCAACAAATCTTACCAAAGAGATCCTGTATGGGCGGCTATACAAAGTAAACATCCTGAATGTATTCTGTGGAAAATAATAACAACAATCATAGTAACAGTAATGGCTGCATTTAAATGGCTCTTGCTGTATTTCAGGCACTGGCTTTAGTACTTACATGGGTTATTTTGTTCGATGTTTATCACATTGTGTATATGTTATTATCTACAATAAAGAAATAAAATCTGTAAACTAGAACTTATTCAAGAAAATTAGGTAGAGAGTTGTTAAGTTACTTGTCCAATGTTACATAATTTTGAAGATATGAGGCCAGAATTCACTTCCTTGCCATTTTATGTGGGTCAAATGGCCAGGGGGAGACCTATGGTAATTTGATCTAAATAATTATAAGCTTGCGTGGCTTAGAGTACACTGAAGTTTATACACCAAACTAAACTATATTATTGGTGGAGTTAATTAGAAAAAAAAAAAGAAAGAAATCAAGCTGCAACAGGAAGCCTAAGGTAAAGACTATCCGAAAGCTTAGTAACACTGGGGAACACCTCAGGATGTTGCAGAGCAGGGAACACTGCTCTGGTCCCATGAATGCCTTCTCAACATGGAGACTATATGGGGGCCTCATAAAACGGGCTTATGCCAAGATCTCTAAGAAGGGAGGTGATCTCTGCTTCAGGTGACCACTGGTACTAAAGCCAGTGCCTGAAATACAGCAAAAGCCTTTTAAATGCAGCCATTACGGTTACTATGATTGTTGTTATTATTTTCCACAGAATACATTCAGGATGTTTACTTTTTATAGCCTCGCACACAGGATCTCTTTGGTAAGATTTGTTGATATTGTGACAATTCTCTAATCACAAGATCCAAGAGGGTCTTAGCAAATGGGAGCTGGCAAGGAGGAGAAAAGCCTTGCAGGGCAGAGATCAAGGAACACTTCAGGATCTGCCTGGGTTCTTGGGATATGGAGTGACTTTAATTTAGCTCTATGTCCTCAGTGCTGGAGATAAAAGCCCCTTGATGCACTGGGCGTGGTCAGACCCCTTGGATCCTCATCTTCTATACTTCTGATGGAGCTGTACCCTGATAACAACTGGTCATAAACACAGAGCACTAGTTGAGCATGTCTTAAAATGATCTCAAGTGCTCTCCACCTGGCTGTCTTACCTACTCCTTTACCCTCCCCTCCCATACCCATATGATCAATGAGATTAAGCACATAATAAAAGTGTTTG
>NW_016108458.1:16782-17915 GCF_001604975.1 Cebus imitator
TACATTAAGCAAATAAGCTCAGCCAGAAAGTAAATGCAGGGTTCCTTGATTTGGGATTCAACAATTTTTATTGAAGTGTCAGCCTCTCAATGCTTCTACATTGTGTTTTATTCTTCCACCATCCACTTTTGTTAGCATGAGGGTAGGTATGTTTACCTAAGTGTGCCATATGAGAGGTTCACATCTTCTCCCCAAAGCTCCTTATCACAAACCTTCCCATCTTATTCCTTTGAAGCCACTGAGTATCTAAGAAAACTATTAGTGACTGCCCATGCATTGATCTGAAGTGGAAATTTTGCCCAGGATTTTGGCAGCACATAGTCAGCAACAGCCCCTATTTTAAAACTGCCCCTATTTTTGTTAGTAACTGCCTCTTTCTGGTTCTGTACCTCAGCTTATTGTTTACTAACTGGAAAGCCTTAAGGGAAACTGCCACGTTGTCTAAAACCTACTGCATTGTTCAAAGTCCTGAGTTACTTCCCCTGCCCCTTTACCTATAAAAACTGTGCCCTTTTCATAGCGGAGGTCCAGACTTTGGGGTGTGAACCCTTCAGGGCTGCCAGCATAATAAAGTGTGTTCCTTTGATCCCCTGAGTGATTCTTGGGTTTCCTGTCGGGTAAGATTTTCCAGAAGAGATTTAGTCCCAAAAGTAAGACATTTCGCCTTCTGGTAAACAGGACTTCCAGATGGTCTAATTGAACGTCTTCTCACTGGAAGTATTTTTATTTCCATTAGTCTTGATGATGACTCCTGAAAGGAACAATAAGGCCATGATGTTTGACTCTGGGATATCCAAGCATGTTCAAATTTTTTTCTCTACAGCTAATCGTCCTTAGAGAACTCCTGAAAATCTCAGTAATGAGACAATGGAGAGTGGATTCTCCAGCAGTAATAAGGATACCAGGAGTCTCGTACAAATTATTAGGCAAGTTACCTGGTCTTGCAGGACCTGCTAAAGTCTGATGCTGCATATACCACTTCCCATGCAGACTGAGGTCTGGTGCGCATGACTGAGCATATAAAACTCAGGTCGTCATGAGTCACTTGGTCATTTTCTGTATCACGATCATAGCATTTAGAACCTACCAGGGCCCAGTAATAAGCCTGAAGCTATTACTTAAATTGAGAAAAA
>NW_016108458.1:18266-18962 GCF_001604975.1 Cebus imitator
GTTTCTGTACTTGTACTAGCTAATAGGATGTTGGATCAGAGAAATCACCCTGCGCATAAGAAGTGATAACATTTTATTGGTTAAATCATCTGTCCTCGTTAGAGTTTGATAATATCAGTGCACTTATTTCTCAAAGAGCTTGTATTCCCTAAAGTTGGTAGAATTCTTCAAGTTAAAAGGACCAGGGCCTCAATAATGGGAGGACTCTTTGCCAATGGCTACAATCAGCTGTAGTGTTTATTAAAAACACATGTGAGGGCCTGGTTTGGGGAAAGAATCAGGAACAAAAGCAGTGCTGGTGTTGTACTTCACTGAACCACATCGATGGCTTCAATTCAACTTTAGCTGCAGTTTTGGCGACTTGATTCACAGACTATCACAAAATTCTGAACTATGGAATGTGCTCTCTCCAATACTGAAGAGGCCAATCATGTGTAGGGTGTCCTTCTTTATCATTGGGGGTTGTATAAAGTCAGTGATTCCCATAGAAGCTTTGGGTCACAGACACCAGGCCTAATATACTTTCATTATTCATTCAATTTTGTTTTTTAAACATAGTCTCACTGTCTTGCCTAGGCTGGAGTCCAGTGGTATAAACACAGCTCACTGCATCCTCGACTGCCCTGGGCTGAGTTGATCCTCCCACCTCAGCCTTCCAAGTAGCTGGGACTACAGCTGTTTGCCACCACACCTGAG
>NW_016108458.1:20752-22088 GCF_001604975.1 Cebus imitator
GCTCTCCAGTCTCCCAGCAGATAACTGCAGCCCTAGTGGCTCAATGTAGGCAGTTTATAGAGTTCAGAGCCCAAATCAAGTAGAAATTTAAATGAGAATTTTGAAGGAGAGCTGCAGAAGAGTTCAGATCAACAGTGTGAATGCAATTTATGCTCACATACATCCCTGGCTGAACACTAAACCCTGCATGGGTGTGGGCCACTTGGGACTCTGGTGAAAAATCAGAAAGAAACTAGAGGGAGGTTTACCCTCCAAAGAGATAAATTATCCTGGTGAATCTGCAGGTCTGCAGTACCATGGACTGAGTGCATCTGCCAGCCCGCAGAGCTCAGGTGGAAGAAAGCAAACATCTTACAGGCCTGAGGGATGAAAGGGCAGGATGTGAGGCTAACAGAACAACCAGAAATTCAAAGAGAATTTCAGAAACAAAGCAACCACAGTGAAGCTGCATCACAATATCTGAGTATAAATGATTCAAATACTTGGTCAGTCTCTAAATTACACAGATGTAGGATGCACACCAAGAAACCCCTGCTGAAACTACTTAAGATACTAAGTGGAAACTCTCAAACAGAAAAAAAGAAAATGAAAGTATTCTGGATGAGGTCCACAGTTTTGAGGTAGCAGAATAGAGGACAAATTTGTGACTTTGAATAGAAATCTCTAGAACTTGCTCAGGATCAGAAAAATTATTTGCAAAAATAATATTTGAAAAGATCCCAGATTTGATGGAGAACTTTGGCTCATATCTAAGATGTTCCACAAATCAAAGTAAAATAACCACATAGAAAATTACAAACACGGTGGCCAAGGTTTTGAAAGATTTATCATAATTTACAAGTGAAATACATGATACATGTCAATCCGTTAAAGACTAGTGGAAATGTATCAGCCAGAATAGCAAGTAATTTTTAAATATAAATCAGAGTATCTGTCATCCTGCAACATTACCATGCTGTTGTAAGTTAAATCTAAAATGATATTTAAAAAAAACACTTCTGTTAAACAGTGTGTTTGTCTTTGTATATCTTACTATACTCTATGTACAGGTAATATCTAAATAAAATTATACTTTTAATCCTTACAAAAAAGGGGGTAAAAAGAGAAAATCACAGCAGAGAAATGGGAGCCAGCTGGCTGGGCTCCTGTTTAATACTCCAAGCAACACCTGAAATTAGGGATTCCTCCTAGGGAGACGGCAGCCTGTCATCGGGGCTCAAGAGTTTGTGAACAGCAGAATCCACATGGGAAGGAGGCTGTCCTCATCAAGCCGCTTGTTCCCACAGAAGGTTTCTAGGTGTCCGGATCTGTGAATTGCCCTTCAAGCAAGGGTTTC
>NW_016108458.1:23673-39058 GCF_001604975.1 Cebus imitator
AACTTCAAATAGCCAAAATAATTTTTAAAAAGAAAAATTTGGAGGATGTCTATGGGGTGATTTAAAGATTTACTATAAACTTCTAGTGATAAAAAGTAGTGTGACGTTGGCATTAAATAGTCATAAATCAACAGAGTAGAATAGAACCGCACATATACGACTAATCCCAACTCTCACATAGATTAGGCGCGCCCTCTTGTGTTCAGATCCCTGTCCTGATGCCGGGAGCCCATGGAGACCCAGGGGAGGTCTTGGTTGAGTAGGTAAGATAGGAGTTCAGGGCCTCCGTCCTTACCCCAGTGGCCACACGGGGGCGCCACGCTGCTCTCAGATTCTCTGAGCAGAAGAGAGGAGTGGGCTGTAAGTCAGGCAGAGATGGCTGACGGGGGCTGAGCATCAGTGCGGGTGAAGGAACTTCTGAGCAACAAGGGACCCCATATCAGTGGGAGGATAGGAAAGCTCTGGAGCCTTGTTCCTTCCCTGCGGCTTCTGTCTCCTCCCTGCAATCCCTCTCTCCAGCCCTTCATGGCAACACTCTGGGAAACTGAAAAGAAGAGACATTTTCTTTTACTTCTTTCTTTTCAGTGCTGCCTCTTCATGTAACAATTACAAGTGCATAACTTCTTTCCAGGAAGGATGCATGAGACTTGACAACGTGCTCATTTCTGTCAGAGGACCTAGGGTCTGGGGAGGGAGAATTTCCCCTGTAATACCTTTGGAATGTTTTGAAGAATCTTTTCAAAACATGTTATGTGAAAAATCTCTCTCATTGGCAAGGTCCTGTCCAATGACCGCCTCAATTTACCCAGATGCGGCTGTGCAAGGGGGCCAGGCTGAGGTCCTCCATGGCTTCGTTCATCCAGCACACCAGGGTGTCCATGTGGCATCTCCCATCCCTCTGACCCCCCCCTGCCTTTTGTTCACAACCCTTTTACTAACATTTAAGAATGATTTACGTATTTATTTGTTTTGACAGAACTGGTTGTGCTCTGTCTCCCAGGCTGGCGTGCAGTGATGCAATCTTGGCTCACTGTAGCTTCAAACTCCTGGGGTTCAAGTGACCCTCCCACCTCAGCCTCCCAAGTAACTGAGGACCACAGGTGTGTGCCCCTACACTCAGCTAATTTTCTATTTCTTTTTGGTACAAATGGAGTCTTGCTGTTTCCCAGGCTGGTCTCAAACTCCTGGCCTGAAGGTGTCCTCCCACTTCAGCCTCCCAAAATGCTGGAATTACAGGTGTGGGCCACAGTGCCCAGCTACAAATGTATTTATTTTAATTGCTTATGGTTTTCCTCTCCTCTAGAATACAAGCTTTATGAGGACAAGGACAGTGATTTTGATTGGTCACAGATGTATTTTCCTTGCCTTGAATTTAGGGGTAACTCCTCTCTCCGGGAAGGACTGTTCTTTGATTACTTTTGTATTCACAACAGTTCTGAAATTGTAGAATAGTGAGACTCAAGACTGGCTAAAGTTTTTTTGTTTTGTTTTGTTTTGATTTTCATTTTTTGTTTTTCATAAACCATCTCTGACCAGGCACAGTAGGGCAGGCCTCTAATCCCAGCACTTTGGGAGGGCAAGAAGGGCAGACCACAAGGTCAGGAGTTCAAGACCATCCTAGCCAATATGGTGAAACCCGATGTCTACTAAAAATACAAAAATTAGCTGGGCGTGGTGGCCTGCAACACACCTGTAATCCCAGCTATTTAAGAGGCTGAGGCAGGAGAATACTGTTGCAGTGAGCCAGTATTGCAGCACTGCACTCCAGCCTGGCCAACACAGTGAGACTCCAACTCAAAAACATAAGTGAATAAATTAAAACCAGCTCCAAGATTTGTCAATCTTTTGAATTTTGTGTGTAGCTCAATTTCTTCCGAACTTAACACATTCTTAACATTTCACAGTCTACTTTCAGTTAATAACATACTAGTACCCATAAATACATAAATCTTGCAACCACTTATCCTCTATAAAATGTCCATATCTTATGGTATAGATATTATATGTAATGTATCTATGTAGGTTATAAGCCCCACAAGAAAAAAAGACTTTTTCTTATCTTTAAACAATTCTATGTATATAGAGTGAGTGTAAATGAGGGGAGCAAGATAGCCTTTTGCACTTAGCTCAATATTTACCATTTTTGATCATCTTCATCTTTTCTGATAATCCCATTTTCCACCTGGTATCATTTGCCTCTTGGCTGAAGAATTTTCTTTACCAGTTGTTATTGTGCAGATCCGCTGGTGATAAATTCTCTTAATTTTCTTTTACCTAAAATATCTCCTTATTTTGCCTTTTTTTGAAGGACATCTGTGCTGGATATAGAATTCTTAGTTGACCATTTTTTCTTCCAGCAGTTCAAAGATGTTATCCTACTTTCGTTTGTTTCTGTGGTTTCTAATAAGAAGTCATTGGTCAGGACAAGAGGAACAGAGAAACAAAAACTGGGAAAATAATATGGTAGACCTAAAAGTTATCATATCAATGACAAAAACTTACGTGAATCAACACTCCAATAAAGGGCAGAGATTGTGGGACTTGGTTTAAGAAAAACATGAAACCCAGCTGTATGCTCTTCCCAGACATGCACTTTTTTTCAAAATTTACCTTTTATTTTTAGTTAAGGGGTACATGTGCAGGTTTGTTACATAGGTAAACTTTGGTCATGGGGTTTTGTTGTACAGATTATTTCTGTACCCATTAGTACCTACCCAAATATTAAGACTTAGTATCCATTAGCTCTTTTTCCTGATCCTCTCCCTCCTCCCACCCTCCACCCTCAAGTAGACCTCAGTGTGTGTTGTTCCCCTCTATGTGTCCATGTGTTCTCATCATTTAGCTCCCACTTATAGTGAGAACATGTGATATTTGTGGTTTTGTTCCTGTGTTCATTTGCTAAGGATAATGGCCTCCAATTTCATCCATGTTCCTACAAAGGACATGATCTCATTCTTTTTTGTGGCTGCATAGTATTTTATGGTGTATATGTGCCAAAGTTTCTTTATCCAGTGTACCATTGACGGACATTTGGGTTGATTCCAAGTCTTTTCTATTATGAAAAGTGCTGCAATGAACATCTGCGTGCATGTAAGACAGGCACTTCCTTTTTTAACTAATTAATTTTATTTTAAGTTCCAGAACACATGGAGAATGTGCAGGTTTGCTACATATGTATAGTCTGCCATGGTGGTTTGCTGTACCTACTCACCCACTCTCTAACTGCCCTCTCTGCATTCCCCACTCCCCAACAGGCCCTGGTGTGTGTTGTTCCCCTCCCTGTATCCATGTGTTCTCATTGTTCAATTCCCACTTAGGAGTGAGAACATGTGGTATTTGGTTTTCTGTTCCTGTGTTAGTTTGCTGAGGATGATGGCTTCCAGCTTAATCTGTGTCCCCGCAAAAACATAAAAGCATTCCTTTCTATGGATATATTGTTTTATGGGGTATATGTACCAAATTTTCTTTATCCAATCTATCCTTGATGGACATTGGGGTTGGTTACATGTCTTTGCTATTGGAAAAGTACTGCAATAAACATACGTGTGCATGTGTCTTTATAGCAGAATGATTTATATTTCTTTGGGTATATACCAAGCAATGGGATTGCTGGATCAAATAGTATTTCTGGTTCTAGATTTTTGAGGAATGGCCACACTGTGCTCCATATTGGTTGAGCTAGTTTACATTTCCATCAACGGTGTAAAAGCATTCCTATTTCTACACAGCCTTGCCAACATCTGTTGTTTCTTCACTTTTTAATAACTGCCACTTTTTATTTAGCAGAGATGAGGTCTCACTATCAGGCTGGTCTCAGGCTCCTGAACTCAAGTGATCCTCCCACTTCAACCTCCCCAAATGCAGGAAGTATAGTCATGGGCCACCATGCCTGGCCCTTCTATTGGTCTTTTATTTCATTTTCGTGACATGTTACACTGGTTAGGATGCCTGCTAGGATGCCTGACTGGTGAGAGATGGTATCTCATTATGGTTTTGATTTGCATTTCTCTTATGATCAGTGATGTTGAGCTTCTTTTTTTTAAAAAATACATTTCTTGGCCACGTAAATTAAATGTCTTCTTCTGAGAAGTGTCTGCTGATATCCTTTGGCCACTTTTTGATGGGGCTTTTTTTTTCTCGTAAATTTGTTTAAGTTCCTTGTCAACAAACATGTGAGCTCTCATCATTCTTGTTTAAACACCTAGCAGGCATCCTAACCAGTGTAACATGTCACGAAAATGAAATAAAAGACCAATAGAAGGGCCAGGCATGGTGGCCCATGACTATACTTCCTGCATTTGGGGAGGTTGAAGTGGGAGGATCACTTGAGTTCAGGAGCCTGAGACCAGCCTGATAGTGAGACCTCATCTCTGCTAAATAAAAAAACTGTTAAAGAGAAAAGATCAAAAGATAAGAAAGAAAGAAATGAAATCTTTCTATGTCACCAGCTTCATTGCATATGTAGAAAACGCTAGAGAATTCTGAAAAAGTCTCTGGAGTTAATCACCGAAATTGCAAAATAGTTCATAAAATATATGTGATAAGTCACTGAGATGAACATGAAAAGATAACAAACAATACTAGTCATCAAAGAAGTGAAAGTTAAAACCAAAATAAGAAACCATCACACATCACCTAGAATAGGTAAAGTTAAAAAGACATATGATAAGTCTAAATACTGGCAAGAATATGGAACAAATGCCAATGTCTGATATTGCTGGTGGGAATGCAAAAAATGTTGCAGCCAATTTGTAAAGCAGTGTGGCAATTTCTTATACAGCTGCCCATCCATTACCACATGACCCAGCGATCCCAAAAATATGTATTTATCCAAAAGAAATAAAAATGTAAGTCCACTCTTGTAAGCAGTTACTTATAGTGGCTTCATTAATAACACATCCTAACTGGAGTAATCCACATGTCTATCAATTGGAGAAGAGAGAAACCAATGAGCAAACTGGGATTCCAGCAATGCTTGGCAGCTGCTCAGCAACAAAAGTGAATGAATGGCATCATCTCAAACACTGTTATGCTGAGTGACCAAACAAAGGACCACACAACATATGATCGCATGTCCATGAAATTCTAGAAATTTCACTACTGCAGTGACAGAAAGCAGAGCAGTGGTTGAGTGAAGGGGAGGGGTGAGGGTGGGAGGCAGGGATTAAATAGAAAGGGGCAGAAAGAAAGTTTTTAGGGAAAGGAAACTGTTCTCTACAGTGTCACCATTCTGGATTGACTGGACGGTGGGATCTGAGGGGAGAGGAGGGTGTGAGGGATGAGGGGGCAGAGAGAAGGGCTGGGGAAGCAGGAGGTGAGGAAAAGGAGCAGGAGAAAGGACTCTAAAGCAGTGGAGGAGCCCAGCAGGGGCGTCTTTGCATTTGGTGTTTCTTTACTGGGCAGTGTGGTAGTCACACAACTATAAATAGTTAACAATATTCACCAAAAAGTGAAGCTAAAACTGGTAAACTTTATTACACACAAATGCCCTAGTAAACGGAAAAGAAAAGGGGGAAAGAAGGCAAAAATAAAGACATTTTTAGATCATCAAAACCATAAAACTCATTTCCTAGGGGTCCTGTACTACATGTCATTTTAAATGAAGTTCTTCAAGCTAAAGGGAAATGATCCTAGATGGTAACCCAGATATACAGAAAGGAACAATTAACAACAGAAATGATGCACACACACATACCACACACACACTCATTTGCTTAATTTCCTCAAGACATATGACTGCTTGTCTAAAACAAAAAGTATTGTATCTGTATTGTTGAATTTATAATGTATATTGACGTAATATATACAACAATAATAGCATAATGATAGGTTAAATGACACTATACCACTTGAAGCGTCCTTTATTTTGCTGGATGTAGTTTAACATCATCTGAACTTCACTGTGAAAAGTCAAGGAATCAGGTTTCCATTATTAAAACAAAAAATTAATGTAAAGAAACATAGTCAAAAGCCACTAGAAGAATTAAAACCATAAACTAAAAAATGTTTACTTGACACATAAGAAAGTAACAAAGGAGGAACAGAAACAGTGAGATATGAGACAAATTGAAAACATATAGCAAAGTGGTAGACCAGAATCCAACCATTGTAAGGGAAGAAATGATATGACCTGAGTCACATTAGCAGGAGGGCTGAGCACTGTGGGGAGAACAGACATGGGCAGGAAGTGAGGGACGGTGTTAGTACCACAATTCAGGAGTGACAGGGTGGTGGGGACTAAGGGGAGGGGAGGGTGTGAGGGATGAGAGGGCAGAGAGAAGGGCTGGAGGAGCAGGAGGTGAGGAAAAGGGGCAGGGGAAAGAATTCTAAAGTAGTGGAAGAGCCTAGCCGGGGGTTCTTTGCACTCGTATTTAGTACATTTTGGGGAACTTCCTAAAAACGAGTGGCCTCTTAATGATGAAAGAAAAGTGGGTTACAAAAATACCAAGTGTCCAGATAAAATATGCACACTGCTTATATGTGCCCAGTTGATGAAAACAGGCAGTGCTCCCACATTGGGGCTGCATGGAGCCCTTGCAACTCCGAGTGATGACTACAGGCCGCCGGTTGCAATACACAGTAACAAACCTGCTTCTCTGTATTCAGGAGATGTTCTGGACTCATGGGGAAACTCAGACTAGGGAATGAAGACAATTTTAAATGCAACAACCCAGAGTCACAGATCCACAGCACCCTTGAGCACCGTGACTTTTTCTCTCAGGCCTTGTTCTCTGCCTCATACTCAATGTACTTGAAGGTCTGATTCCAGATTTTCTGAGTCCCTCAGCCTCCACTCAGTTCAGGACCAGAAGTTGGTGTTCCTCCCTCAGAGACTAGAACTTTCCGAAGAATAGGAGATTAGCCCAGGTGCCTGTGTCCTGGCTGGTGTCTGAATTCTGTGCTCCCTTTCTCACCCCAGGTGCCCTGTCCATTCTCAGGATAACCACATGGGTGTTGTTGGGGTGTCCCATGAGAAGTGCAAAGTGCCTGATTTTTTTATTCTTCCCGTCAGTAACCCCCAAGACACACGTGACCCATCACCCCATCTCTGACCATGAGGCCACACTGACGTGCTGGGCCCTGGACTTCTACCCTGCGGAGATCATACTGACCTGGCAGCAGAATGGGGAGAACCACACTCAGGACACCGAGCTTGTGGAGACCAGGCTAGCAGAGGATGGAACCTTCCAGAAGTGGGCAGCTGTGGTGGTGTCTTCTGGAGAAGAGCAGAGATACACATGCCATGTGCAGCACAAGGGGCTGCCAGAACCCCTCACCCTGAGATGAGGTAAGGAAGGGGATGGTGGTTACATGTATTCTCAGGGAAAGAAGGAGCCCTTCTGAAGCCCTTCAGCAGGGTCAGGGCTGAAGCCTGGGGTCAGGGCCACTCATCTCCCTTTTGCCCAGAGCCGTCTTCCCAGCCCACTGTCCTGATCATGAGCATCGCTGCTGGCCTGGCTGTCCTAGGATCTGCGATCACTGGACCTGTGGTCGCTGTTGTGATGTGGAGTGGGAAGAGCTCAGGTAGGGAAGGGGTGACGAGTGGGGTCTGTGTTTTTTGTTCCACTGGGAGTTTCAAACCCCAGGTAGAAGTGTGTCCTGCCTCCTTACTGGGAAGCACCATCCACACATGAGCCAACCCAGCCTAGGGCCCTGTGTGCCAGCACTTACTCTTTTGTGAAGCACGTGTGACAATGAAGGACAGATGTATCACCTTGATGATTGTGGTGATGGGGTCCTGATTCCAGCATTCACAAGTCAGGGGAAGGTCCCTGCTAAGGACAGATCTTAGGAGGGCAGTTGGTCCAGGACCCACACCTGCTTTCCTTGTGTTTCCTGATCCTGCCCTGGGTCTGTAGTCCTAGTTCTGGAAACTTCTCTTGGGTCCAAGACTAGGAGGTTCCCCTAAGATCTCATGGCCCTGCCTCCTTCCTGTCCCCTCACAGGACATTTTCTTCCCATAGGTAGAAAAAGAGGGAGCTACTCTCAGGCTGCGTGTAAGTGGCGGGGGCGGGAATGTGGAGGAGCTCATCCACCCCATAATTCCTCCTGTCCCACATCTCCTGCGGGCTCTGACCAGGTCCTGTTTCTGTTCTACCCCAGGCAGCGACAGTGCCCAGGGCTCTGATGTGTCTCTCACAGCTTGTAAAGGTGAGGCCTTGGGGGGCCTGAAGTGGGTGGGAGGTGGGGCAGAGGGGATAGGATTGGGTAATGGTGATTCTTTGATTGTGACATTTCAAGTGTGTGATGGGCTGTTCAGAGTGCCATCACTTACCATGACTGATCTGAATTTATTCATGACTATTGTTTTCTGTAGCCTGAGACAGTTTTCTTGTTTTGGGACTAAGATTCAGGATTTCTTCACACCTCTCTCTATGACTTCAAGAGCCTCTGGCATCGCTTTCTACAAAAACACCTGAATTTGTCTGCGTTCCTGTTAGCATAATGTGAGGAGGTGAAGAGACAGCCCAGCCATGTCCACCGTGACCGCTGTCCCCACGCTGAACCTGTGTTCCCTCCCCAGTCATCTTTCCTGTTCCAGAGAAGTGGGGCTTGTGTCTCCATCTCTGTCTCAACTTCATGGTGCACTGAGCTGCAACTTCTTACTTCCCTACGGAAAATAGAATCTGAATATAAATTTGTTTTCTCAAATATTTGCCATGAGAGGTTGATAGTTATTTAGTCAATTCCTAAAATTTGAGAGAGGAAACAAAGACCTGAGAACCTTCCAGAATCTGCATGTTTTTTGTGCTGAGTCTGTTGCAGGTGGGAATGGAGAAGTCTTTGAGGAGCCATGTGTGGACGGGACCTGTGCCCAGTTGCTGTTGATTCCATCATGGGCTTTATGTGGTCAGTTCTCAGCTGGGTCAGCTTCACTGCCTCACTGTCCTTGTCCCTTTAGTGGAAACTTGTCCAGTGGGAGCTGTGACCACAGAAGGTAAGATATCTCCCAGGGCAGCCCCTGAACACAGGAGTCTCTGTGTTTCTGAGACAAATTTTCAGACCCATTCAGCTCCTGGCCTCCTTCTAGGGCTCCTCTTCTGCTCTGCTCTCCTGCCCTCTCTCCCTGCCCTGGTTCCAGTGATCTTGGTGCTGGTTCCAATCCCAACTCATGAATCTATAAAGCAGAGTCTAATTTCAATTTACATTTGTTTGTAAAATTGGGTCCATAGTCAAGAGTTGTTCTTTCCTGAAGAGAGAAACCTTATTAAGTGCTGCAGAGTGCCAATCTTAGGGTGGTGGTGGTGTGGGAGGAGGGATGGCGGAGGGAGGGCACGAGCAGCACTGGGGGACCTTGTGCTGTAGCTGCCACAAAACAGCACATGGCCTGAGTCTGTGTTAATAAAGATACTGCCTTTAGAATAGGAGATGCTCTACAGTGATCATTCATTCAACTGACCTTTGTTGTTGGCCAGATATAGGACTGAGTGGTTCTGCATCTGGGGAACATCATTGAAGTGAAATCAGAAAAATCTCTGGCACTTTGAAGCATATGATCCAGTGTGAAGAGGCAGACGATAGATACACTATAACCAGAGTAAGTAAGGAAAGTGCTAGAAGGTGGTAAGTGCTGTGAGGCCAGTGATCCCGGCTGTGGGCAGTGGGGATAGAAAAGGTGGCTCTTATGCTAGGGTAGTCAGTGTGTGCCACATTGCAAAGGTGACCTTTGAGGAAAGATTTGAGGGACATGAGAAATGTCCACAAGGATGTTTGGGGAAGTTCTTTCCAAGCAGGAGAACCTCCTGTTCAAATGCACCAGTGCAGAAAGCTGTCTTTGTTCCCAGAAGGGCAAAGAGGTCAGGAGGGCTGGACAGAGAGAAACTGAGATGAGGGCAGATGTGTGCTCAGAGCAAGTGCACTGATGTAATAAGAATTTTCAAGTGCTGGAGTGTGGGGGGTGAGAAAAGAATGACGATTTTAATTCGTGGAACAGTGATCCAAGACAAGAAATTTATCTGGTACCTGGGAGGGATCTGGAGTGTCTGAATGAACCAGTGACTAATAAATAAAATCTTTCCACCCATTCCCTTGAAAATAAGTTATTACCTCAAGTGTTTGTCTATCCCAGTTCATACTCTTGATTATCGGAGTGGCATTGTGTGATGGTGAAATGATTATTCACACGTCTTCCCTCGACATTGTCTCTTACTAGGATTTAAAAACCCAGGTTTGTAAGATCTCAGAGGATCTGGGTACATACTGATATTTTTTGTTAATCTTTATATTTTCTTGTGTGTGGAAATATTTCTGGGGAGAGAATACCATTTATTAGTTTTTATGTGACCCCCTCAAAACCTCAAAATCCTAACTTCTAGGTTAGAGGTAGGACCACTCCATGTGTGGACAATGAACAGCTGGTAGCAACCTGCTTATCAGACTTAGGGACATGAAATAAATGCTGAATTTTTAAAAATCTTTTCCTCTGGGACCAAAGAAAGTAGAGGTTTACTAGCTTACTCTTACTATAAGTTTCTTTCTGTGGGATGCTGATGGGTTTTTCCTCCACCAAATAATTTTCTGATTCTCCAACAGCAGTTGGGAGTCTCAGAACTTGACTCAATTCTGACACTAACTACCTGGAGTTCACCTGAGACTCTACAGATTTAAGGGCTCAGTCCCATGAGACTGTCCTCACTTCAGATGTAAGTCACAAATATCGGGTCCCAGGTTACCTGCACTTCTGTCTAACATGGCTGCAAAGTCAGGGATCTCTAACCTCCCAAGGTTCAGAAATTTTTAAACTAGCTGAAAGAACTCAGGAAGTTGCTATTGTCAGGTAAACCAAAAAACATCTGAGACAGGTTTCAATCAGTTTAGAAGTTTATTTTGCCAAGCTGAAGATATACCTTGGAGAAAGAGACACAAATCACCATAGCATCTGTGGCCCATGCTTTTTCCTAAGAGGGTTTTGAGGAATTCAACATTTAAAAGAGAAAGAGTAGGCAGAAGAGGAAAAAGGAACAGTCAACTATGCTTTCATTTCATGCTCAGTAAATCTGCATTTTACATAAGCTAAAGCAAACGGTGGGTAGAGAAGTCAAATACGCGTTTGTCTCCGAGCGGGTGGAGGGATGATTTCTAGTCTTGTGTTTGTCCTGTACCTGTGAAGATAAGCTGTCAATTTACATTGTCAGGGGGAACTCAATAAAACTCTGATTCGGAGTAAAGATGTTGGGGCCCACAAGGAATTATCTTGTGAGCAAATTGTGAGGGAGGCCACCCGGGGAGAAAAACAAAAGAAAGGCAGTTTTTCCATCACTCAGTTTCCAAACTTAACTTTTATTTTTGATAGAGTGAGTTTGGAGTTCTGAAATGTTATCTTTTTTTCACACTCAGTATTGCAGTTTATTATTGTTACAGCCTAAATCAGCAGTCCCCACCTTTTTGGCACCAGAGGCTGGTTTCATGGAAGACAATTTTTCCACGGACCAGCAGAGGGGGCAGGGGATGGAGAGAATGGTCTCAGGATGAAACTGTGGCACCTCAGATGGTCAGGCATTAGTGTTTCATAAGGAGCATGCAACCTAGATCCCTCACATGTAGAGTTTACAGTAAGGTTCACACTCTTATGAGAATCAAATTCTGCCACTGATCTGATAGCCAGCGGAGCTCAGATGATCATGCTGATGCTCATGTTCTCTCACTTACCAATCACTTTCTGCTGTGTGGTCTAGTTTCTAACAGGCCAGGAACCTATACCAGTCCACAGCCTGGGGGTTAGGGAAACCTGGTTTAAGTTATGCCACTATAGCAGAACACCTGAGACTGGATAACTCATAATGAACAGAAATTTATTTGATTCACGGTTGTTGAGGATGGGAATTCCAAGATCAAGGGACTGTATCTGGTAGAAAGCAAAGGGGCAAGAGATGGTGAGAGGCAGAGGGAAAAAGAGGTCAAACCCACAGCCTTAGTTTCTTTTATGATCAGACTTAATCCATTAATGGGGGCAGAGTTCTGATGGTCCAATCACCTCTAAGAGGTCCCACCTCTTAAAAATGTTGCATGGGGGGTGAATTATCCAACAGATGCTTCTCTGGGGAAACATTCAAACCATCGCAGCTATAAAGGACACAACTGAGCAGCCAGATGAAGAGGTGCACAGGGCGAGGTCCGGAAGGGCTCTGAACACAGAAGCATCTGTCCTTATGAAGATGGGTGCACCATCCTCCCAGCATGTGGACACACAGTTGTGCTCACCGATCAGGATGCTCTCTAAAACTCAACCTCTATATTTTTCTATGGAAGTTTTATTGTGTAGGCAAGATTAGTTAAATCATTGGCCATTGGTGACTGAGCTCAACCTCCAGCCCTGCTTTCCTTCCCAGAGGCAAGGGATGGGGCTGAAAGTTTCAATCCTCTAATCACAACTTTGTGTTTCTGGCAACCACCGACCATCCTGAAGCTACCTAGGAGCTCCTCGGCCCATTGGTCATCTCATTGCTATATTAAAATCACACTTATCACTGAGGAGACTGCAAGTGTTTTAGAACCTGCTTGTCAGGAAACAGGGACAAAGACCAAATATTTGTATTGGACCACAGATCACACCCTGGTCTCTGACCACATTATCTCTTTTTATAATTTTTATTTATTTATTTTAGAGGCAAAGTCTTGTTCCGTTGCCCAGGGTAGAATGCAGTGGCACAATTGTAGCTCACTGTAACGTTGAATTCCTGGGCTCAAGTGATCCTTCTGCCTCAGCCTCCCTGCTTCATCTCAGATGCAAATGAGATAGCATCACAGGTGCACATCACCATGTCCAACTAATTTTTATTTAAAATTTTTTTTTCTTCAACCACAATTACTTTTGCAGCCCAACTAATTTTTAAATAGTTTGTAAGAATGGGGTCTCACTATTTTGCCCAGGCTGGTCTCAAACTCCTGGCCTTAAATAATGCTCCTACCATTGCCTCCCAAAGTGATGAAATTATAAGTGTGAGCCACTGTGCCTGGCCAATCACAGATCTCCATTATCAGAGGAATCATAAGAGTAAAAAGAACCTGGCACATTACCAGAACCCTGTTTGATCATTAACAGTTATCCTAGGGCAGTCCAAAAACAGGAGTAGTCTCAGCAACATATAGATGCACCCTTTCAGGCATCTGGTAAAATTGAGCTAAGAGACAATATCATCTCTTGCTTATGCCTCTTTCAACTAGTTCATGTTACATTGGATTTTCCTCGTTATGTAACCCATTTATTCATTCATTTACCCTCAGCTACTATTTCTCCTTCTCTTCATTTATACCAAACATTTCCAGTTTTGGAAGGAACATGAGGTTCTGCTGCTGTGCTGACCTAGACTGCGGAGAGCAATACTGTTCTAGGAAGTGTCTCCTGTCAGTCCATTCCAGTTAACAGAGGTTAGGGTTATGCAGGTAGAGAGCTGGTTGGCTATCTGACCCCAGGCAATACGGCTGCATTCGGTGTTAATCCCAACTTTCCCAGATGCAGTGAAGGTGCAACCTATTTCTCCAAGCCCTTAGGAATTCTTGCATAATGGACATAAAATATATTTACAGTTTCTTGCTTATGAATAATTCCTGTTTCTGAACTTTTATTTGTATCCCTAGGCCGGAGACCACTGCATCAGGTATGAGAAAAGCAAGCTGAGATAAAGTACAGTCATCATTCCAGTGTCCTCCCATCTTGGGAAGGACTGTAGGTAGATCACACCAGCACCTTCCCCCACTCCACAAGGAAAAGAGAGATACTCTCATGTCAGTTGTGAGCTCACTCATGAAGGTGTGTAAGCCCGCCCTTCATGCTTCCCCACCGTTGCTTTATACACCCCATGTTTCAATGGACTATTTTCATTCTCTATGGAACTCTTCCTCTGAGGAGAGTATCTTTCTAACCATTATTGGGCATTCTGAGCAAGTGCATTTTCTGGTGTGAAGAAATGTGACTTGGTGGTCCACGTTGTTGCAGTATCTCCCATTTAAGTTCCGTGTAGCACTCCGAGCATTTGCATCTGAGATAAAGCAGGGAGCTCTCTTAGAAGCCTGCCAGGGCCTCCCAACACAAAAATAAAGGAAAACCTTCAGTTCCTTCAGGAGAAATTCCAGGCACCTAGCCAGCCTTAAAAAGTAAGTGAGTGAACTTATAAGCAAGAAGGTAATGATAGCTTAAAACCATAGCCGAGGAAGTTAGAGTCACAAGATGTTGGATTCTCTATAGAAGCTGAAGATAACAACTTAACATGTGTCCTGGAGTTGTTTTTCAGAAACTGGGATTCCTAACAGATGCAGTGACGGGGAGATCTCATAAAGGGGAAACTGAGGACTGAACCCTGACCACTGTTCTTTCTTCTAAATTTCCTTCTGAGGGTCCTGGAGAGAGTCAAGCCCATAGGCCAGGCCTGAACACTCCTCTCTACTGCCCCCAACTGTGTAAGGAAGCTGTGTAAGGAAGTTTTGCTTCCTTATCAGTCACAAATTAGAGAATCTTTAAATCTACCTATGACCTGTAAGCTCCCTCATCAGGATATTACACCTTTTAAGGTCAAACCAGTAAACAACTACTATGCATTGATTTCTGATGTGGACTGTAACTTTGCTTTCCTAACTTTAAAATTTTACCCCTAACTTTAAAAACCCTTGCTTGTGAGCCATCAAGGAGGTTGGGTCTTAACTGTGAGCTGCCTGATTCTCCTTGCATGGCACCCTACACATAAATGCCCTCCTTTCTCCCACTACAAAAATCTCAGTATGGATGTTTCTTTTTACTGCCCCAGGTGAGTGGACCCCAGTTCAGTTTGGTAACACATCTACCACCAGCGGAACGAAGCCCACTCCAGGATGAGGATCTATTTCTGCCAAGGCCCATTTGGTGATTCCTGGGGCTACTGGTATCAGTCTAACTTGCCAGCTATGTATTTTCAAAGTCTTCCCACAAGAGAACCTGCCACATAGCCATAAGCTGTCTCTGTCTCTCTAGTTCTTAAGAAAACACTTCTGGCTGAGCATGGTGGCTCCTTCCTGTAATCCCAGCATTTTGGGGAGGCAGGTGGATCACAAGGTCAGAAGTTTGAGACCACCCTGGCCAACATGGTGAAACCCCGTCTCTACTAAAAACACAAAAAATTACCCAGGTGTGGTGGCACACACCTGTAATCCAAGCTACTAAGGAGGCTGAGACAGGAGAATCACTTGAACCCAGGAGGTGAAAGTTGTGGTGAGTGAAGATCATGCCACTGAACTTCAGCCTGGGTGGCAGAGCAAGGCTCCATCTAAAAAACAACAACAATTCTTATGGATATTTTGTGCTTGTGAGGCGGGGAATGCAAGAGAAAAATATCTTGATTCAACCTGTCTCTGCATTGCTAGAGCCCCAGTGTCTCCTTATTTCATGGACCCAGGTGATCACCACAAGCAAGCA
>NW_016108459.1:0-37050 GCF_001604975.1 Cebus imitator
ATATATATATATATATATATACATACACATATATATATATATATATACACATATATATATACACACATATATATATACACACACACACATATATATGTATTTATACATATATGTGTGTATAATATATTGTATAATTACATAAATTAATATATACATATTTATGGTTAGAATATCAAATAACATGGATCAATAATTTAAACAGTTTATAAGAGGTTTCACTTTATCAGTGTTGAGAAAGTTTCTAGTATCTGTTATAAAAGCAGAATACATAATCGCATTTCATTGTGAGAAAATTGTAAACAAATTTATTTTGATTTTTTAAATTTATAAAAAGTTGAATAGATATTGGACATAGTGTTAAACATTTAGTTTCTGATATCCTGAGGTTAAACTTGAGGAATCTGTTTTGGTTCAATTATACTACTTTCTTATTTAGAATTAGAGCTCCTTCCTATCTATAATATTAGAAATATTGGGTGGAAAATACAAAATATATCATTATATTATTTTACATCATGATATAAAAGAAAGAATCAAAATCTAGAAAAAGAAAAGACAGATTGAAGAAAATGTAACTTTAATAAAAACATAAGTCTTATAGAAAAGCAGGGAGACTACTGATATTTTAAGCAGCAAGCAGTCCACAGAGAATTAATAAAGTAAAAGTTACATTTAAAGAATTTCTCAAAATTCATTACATAAAGTCAAAGAGATATGAAATATAAAATAGAGGATACATAAGAGAGAAGCAAAAAATGTCAATTATTCATGAAACCAGAGCCCTAGAGTAAGAGAATAGAAAGATTGTGAAAAAGGCAATATTGAAGGCACATGTTTCCCTAAAGGATAGAAGACTTTATAGTTTCAGAAAGCTAATAGATGCTAAGCAGTAAAAATAAAATAAAAGGTACGGTAAGCCACATAATAACATAATTACTGAATGCCAAAATCAAAGATGTGTTAAAGTATCTAGAACATATAAGTAGGTTCTTTACAAATAATAACAAAGAAACCAGTACAAAAAATATTCAAATTCAACAATGAAAGCTAGAAGTATGCTACCATCAAAAGTTTAAGAAAGGGAATTCCGACACTAAACTTTAGCCCCAGCTTGATGCTATTTCCAGAGTAAAAGTAAAATATAACATTTTATATTTAAAAACTCATAGAATTTACTATTAATAAGCTTCATTAAAATAAATTTTAAAGAATATATCTCAAGAAGATAAAAAATGATTCCAGAAGAAATATAAAGTGCAAAAATTAAAAAGGAAACAGTTACAAATACAATTATTAGCAAATGTTTACTGTATAAAACTAACAATGGTGTCTCTAAGTTCAGAGGAAAAAAGAGCTAACCAAAATGCTGAACAATGTTAACCATAAGAGAGAATAAGATGAGGAATCCTAAAGGGAGATACAGTCACACATTTTTCTCTAAGTATTTATGTTATACTTTTAAGGGTAATCGATAAACAATATTAATATAATAAGCTGGAATGTAACAATTGCCCAGCAATATAATAATAAGTTTTGGCTGTAGTTCTAATATTTTTTGAGTTTAGCAAATTTAGATGTTGCATCAGAATTACTTGTATCATTTGAAGTGAGGGGTATTTCTGGTGCACAGCATGCAGTTAGATCTTTTTTTTTTTTTTTTTTTCCTAATCCACTGTTAATCTCTGCCGCCAAATTAGTATGAACTGACTTGGCTGAACTGCTTTTAGTTCTCAATCTTTTCTCACTAATTTTTTTAGACTCTACTTTTACGTTGTGTTCTGGGTTTTTTAAATGACTCACCACCTAAGGAGTCTTTGGTAATATTGCACTTAAGGCCAATATGAAATAACATACAGATAGTTTGTAAATAACTTAATTCTTGAAGTAAAGACCCAAGGAAAAGTGAAATAAATGAATCCTGATAGGAGATAAAATATGGGTCTCTACCCCTGCTTATAATAAATTCTTGTCTATGTCTCAGAAAAAAAAAAAAAAAAATGCCGGGTTTGAAGAGCCCCAAATTTCCCTGATCCATTTTAAATTTTAAATCTTTTTCAAAAATAATACTTTTTATGTTATAATATTTATGCTATTATATTAGAACATCCTCTTTTAAAGCTGATACATGAGGCATTGTTGTTAATTTCTGTTAGAAGTTATTTTACCTTTTCTTCAGTTATATTGAGCTTCTTCAGAAACAGAGAGTTGATTTATATTTTTTATAGCCACCATTTAAAGCAGTAGCCAAGAAACACAAAAACACTGTCAAAGACTGTCAAATAAACGTGATTACTTGGACATAGTGCCTTTCATGTTTAAGATATTTTATATCCTTTTTGATGCTTTAATATTTTACATTTAACCAGTTTCTAGTTTCATGACCTTGTTCTATGGCTTGCAATTAACAAATATAACTATTGCCTAAAGTGGACTATAATGACTTTTCCAAACTAATGAAAAACCTACATTTTCTCCTTGGATTTTCAAGTAGCTTAATATCTTATGTTATAAAATTCATTAAAAAATATAATAGTAAAGAAGAATAACGAATTTCATCTTAACAATGAGCTATATATTCACAAACGAGTACGCTTCAAAATTACTCAATGTTATCAAATTAATTACAACTATTTTTTTATCAGTAAGTGACTGGGCATTTCAAACCCCAATGAGAAATTTTACCTAACACAAAATAAATTTAAGTACTAATAATCTACCAGGATTTGCTTCTTAGCTTACTACTTATAAGATGTCTGGCATTTAAAGAGTTCTGAGTTCTGAGAGAAATGAACGTAAATCTTTATTAGAAGGTACACACAGAAAGATCTCTTTGACTAGAATATGCAGACTAGAATATATCTCTCCCTTAAAGTAGCTCTCTTAATCCATTTTCTGCTGCTGTAACAGAACACCACAGATTGAGTAATTTATAAAGTACAGAAATTTATTCTCTCACAATTCTGGAAGCTGAGAAGTCCAAGATCAAGACAACAGCATCTGGTGTGGGCTTTCTGATTGTGTCCTCACATGGCAGAAGGCAGACAGGCAAGAGAGAGACAAGTGCTGAATCCCCAAATGGTAGAAGAGCAGAATCAAATAAACCCACTCCCACAAGCCCTTTTTATAGTGGCATTATAAAACTGGCTTGTGGGAGTGCCCCATCCACATATCCTCATAAATCTTATCCACATTTATGAAGGTAGAGCCTTCATGACATTAACACCTCTCTTGGGACCCATCTTTCAACATCATTGCATTGGGAATTGAATTTTAACATTAGTTTTGGAGGGGACAAAAGCACTCAAATCACAGTAGGACCTGTCTCCTTCTATAGCAAGATGATGGACACTGATGACACACAACTACAATTTTCCCCTTTAATTTTGATTTCTAAGAAAAGGGTTTCTTCTATTCTCCAACAAAGTTATTACAATGCAGTAGAAATGAAAGCATTTTTTTTGGACAGAGTTCAAGATAAAATACTTCAGATCACATCATACATTTCTTCTATTCCCTCTTTTAAATTATATAATGGAGATGGTTAATAGCTTTACTCAACAATGCTTTCAAAGTGCTGCATTTCAATTCTATTTGTTCATCTGACAGATTTTAATTCTATTTGCTCACAGATAAAGCAAGCAAATAACTAATGTTCAAAGAGTCTTCCTTATTTTGGTCTCTGGAACTTTCAACACTCACTACACATATATTCCCTCCCCAGCACACTAGTCAAACATAAAATTGGGTTGTGAATTTACTGATAGCCAGAGAAAAAAGAGGGAAATTGAATGTGAGAGATTTATATTAAAAATAGAAATCTTTGGGAAAACAAAATTTTAATACAATTGAATATAAATGAATTTTCTGATTTTTATTAAGAAACATTTTCTCATGTAACATAGTCATTACCCTTGGAAATGAAATGAGGTCATGTTAAAATGTGGCTTTATTATTTTCATTCCATGTAATCATCAAAGAAAATGAAGATCTCACCATTAGATATGATGTCTGTATGGTGATTCTGTGAGAACCTATGCTAATTTTTGTATGAACCTGACATTGAATCTGAACATATATGCTAATGTTCAGCATTGCACATTAATAGAAAAATAAGCCTTAGAATAGAGAATATGAAAGGACTCTTCACCTTTACATGACCTTCTCTAAATATAACTTATCTCTTTTAAGCTTTTGATAGGTCTTGGAATGCAGACAACTTGAGTTTATATTTTCTGACAAGTATTGTTAAGTGCATTTTTCCTCTGGTGACTTATGATAGAATTATATGCTCTGTAAAGAGGAGAAATGTGTAGTAGATGTGACATTTTTATATAAAACCTGAAAATTTGTGGAGAGTTAGAGAAACGAATTAGAACTATATACTGAAGTAAGTAACATATGGGGTGCTTTCTGAGTTCAGACTTTGGCAAGTAGACAGTAGCAGTTTTACTTCTTTGAAACTCCAATTAAAATGTTTATAAGGACTGAGAAAAAATATGAATAAAAATTGCTATGGCTTTGGTGCCTAAGAAAAATAGATATGAGTAAGCATGCCTAAATTTAGGCAGGACTGCAATTTTAACACCCATTGAAGTAGTCAGTAGTCTTTCAGGCCAAAAAATGGCATATGAAACAAGGATAATTTTACATTAATAAATGTTAGAATTCTGAGTGAAGATATAATGGTCAGGAACTTTTATGCAGTGAATATCACACTCATAGTTTTGGGCACACTGCTATCAATTTTTGTCAGGTCAATTATATTTAAAAAATCAGTTAAGCCTTACTTTAAGGGATTCAGACAAGTCTTATGCATTATGTTCAAATAAAGGGTGATATATTAGGTTTGTATTATCTTTGTGGGCTAGAGTACAGAAGGAGAGGAAGAGAGAGTTTCTGAAACATTGAAAGGCCTTATTAGAAGCTTTAATTAGAGTGTATGGAAATTCAGCAGATAAACTGACATTTGTGGAACATTTATACTGAGCTATATAGAATGGATAAGAGAGAACAGGGGCTGAAAGAAGGGTCAAAAGGATTCTATTGCAGTGGTGCTTTAATGAACGGTGAAGGCTAATACTGGATTATGGAAGATCTGAACAATATTATAAAGGAATCAGTGGGAGATTGCCATGAACTACACAAGACTAGAAGGTAAAATTGTATAAGTCAATGAGATATTTAAATGTGATTTCTGTCCCTTTTTTCATCTTTTCACAATGGACAACATAATTAGAAGTCCATTTTGTTATGATCGGCTCCAACTAACCTCAGTTCTGATTCACTTACAGATCTATCTTCCCCAGATCCTGAAATATCTATGTCTGATGGCTTTTTCCTGCTACAGCTCATGCAGGGATAAGAAGTTAATCTATTCAATTGATTTTTCAGGTTCCAGTTCATTTAACTGTTAGAAAACTACATTACAAAAGAACAAAAGCATTTTTGATAACTGTTTTCACCAATTATCCTGAATATATTTCCTCGCAAAGATCAGGTTATTTAGAAATCATTCATGAATTTAGTATCAGAGGGAGCAGAACATAATCTTTAAAACACATGATTATATGGTAACTCTGTATTTAATTGTTTGAGGACTGCCCGCCCTTCCCCCAAATGATAACATCATTTTTATTCCCACCAACTGTATAAGAGACTTCTGACTGATGTGATAAAATTCTTACCTGTACTTATTATTATCTTTCTGATTATAGCTTTCTAGTGAGTATGATGTGATATCTCATCGTAGTTCTGACTTGCACTTTCCTGATTACAAATTATATAAACATCTTTCATATACTTATTGTCTATTTGTATATCTCTTTTGCAGACATGTCTATTCAGATTTTCTGCCCATTTTAAAATTTAGTTATTTGTATTTTTGTTTTTAGATATATGATGATAGGTAGTTGGTTTGGTTTCTTACCATGTTATAGGAAAATAGGCATCTCCAGAAAAAATTCTCTGTTTCCTTTCAGTCAAAAATATATCACTATACAAATCGCTATACAATCATGACTAGTTATCTAATTTAATGATTAGGTGTGACACATTGTCAAAGATCAGAATTCAGAGTAACAAATACCTTAAGTGTTTTAAGCCAATATTCCACCTTTATGTTAGGTTATAATTGTTAGAAGGCATTAATCTATGAAGATACTAACGGTAGATAAGGGCTAGTTATGTTTGTTTGGGTAGATTTACTTAGTACCATCTCACTTCTGGTGAAAAGATTGTTATCCCCTTCCTGGAATGAGAAGTTGGAGGGCAGACAGGGAAAATAACTTCAGGAGGCGAATTTTTGTTTTGTTTCCAGGTAAATAAATGGGTGGCAGAAATGCTGTCCTGTGTCTGCTTTTTGTCAAGAGCATTCAGCTCAAAATAACCTTTATGCCAGAGTGGCATATTTTGGGGTGGCTCTGCTGAACTTCTGTGAGCTAACTCTAGACTACATGTATTGACTGACAGTGGTGGGTAGTTTCCCAAAGAAAATTGCTTTACAGGATACTGGATGCTGGACAGGCAAAAATCAGTGAATGTACACCTTCTTGTCCTCCAATTTTTCTGTCCCTCCCAGAAAATTTCTTCCACTGTTTTGTTAAACAACAGTACTAATCATTTTATTCTCTTTTACAGTTTTTTTTCAATGATTCTTCATTCAGGATCTCATTTATCATGCTCTTGGATGGGAATCTAGCATCCTTCAGATAGTTCCTTGAGCACAGATTTCAGCATCATTTTCATCAATTCTTTGCTCTATATTCCACAATCAACACAACAAAAGTCACTTGGCTGCCATATGGCACCTTTACATGAACTGTTCCACCAATTACCTTCTAACCCTACAAAGTAGGGTAACCTTACTTATTACACATCTGTGTTCTGGAGCAGAAAGAGAGATAAGCATTTTATGAAATCACAAATTCTTACAGCTCTGCCCTTCTTTTATGTCATCAATGAATATGTAACTCAAATTCAAGAAGTCAAATTTTTAAAGATTCAGTGTAAAATATCTAATGTCTATTAGAATCAGTTTAGATTGATGGTTTCATCACTTTAGCCTTCAAGAAGTCATTGCTTGAATCAGCTTTTGGACCTAATCTGATCTCAGTCTTTATATTTTACACTATTATATTTTTATTAAAATCACGAATTTAGATGTGTTTATTTCAATCATTGAAATCTGAATTTTAAAATCGGTTCTAACTCCAACCTCAACATTCTTTATGCTATAAAAACTATCTATCATTGAGTCTTAGATTGACCTATCTATCTATCTATCTATCATCTTCTATCAATCATTTGCCTATATAACTATACCTACCTCCCTGCCTATCTATGTCTGTCTATCTACTTATCTAGTTAAATGAAAATCAAAGTGGTGAGGTTATTTACACAAATTCATAAAACAGGATAGTATCAAAATTAGAATTATGGATTATATTGCCAAATTCTTAGGCAAATATTCCTTTGGTACAGTATGCTGCCTTTCAATACTAAGAATTAATTAAAGGAAACTGTTCTTTAGAAGCTTAAATATCACTTTTTTCTTTATTTTTTTTCATTTGTTCTTGAAATATCAGTGGCTATGAATTAGAATGTGAATGGTGTGTCACAATCTAAAACAAAATGAGTTTGAAAATTCATAAGCACTCATCCCTTAAAACAATCACCTTTTTGTTGTTTTTCTCTTTCCTTTCTCTTAGATACACAAACATGAACAGTTACAACACATCACACACACACACACACACACACACACACATTGATCATAAAAAACAAACTTGTTATTATAATTTTAAATAAATTTTCTAATATTCCCTAGTTCTCCTTTAAAGTATTTTTCTTGCTTTACCTACTTAATTAACCAACTGTGAGGCTGTGTATCATTTTATTGATTACAGTGATGATAATTATTCCTGGCAAGTATGAGAAAAATAATAAAGGTGATTCTAGAGGAAAAATTAAAACATGAGAACTATTTTTGGTAAGGGCAAAATAATATGTAAATTTGATTATATATTGATTATCTCTCATTATTTAAACAATCTTTGATCATCTTTGCAGGTAATATTGTTTAAATGCAGTTGAGTACACTTCAATATAATGTCTATTTTTGCCAAATTTCACTTTTATTTGGCTCTACATATAATTAGAGAATAAGATGGGTTTGCATAGCAAAGCCAGAAAATTTAAAACTATTACTATTTTTAAAATAAAATGACATATTTTATAAGATAATTAAATTTTAGTTCTAAATGTATTCAGAAGGGAAATCTATTTTAATATGCAGATACATTTACTTTGACTATATAATGATTTAGGAAACTTATTTCCTGAAATTATTCTAATATCATTTCTGCATTCAACCTTTCTATTTGTTCATCATCCAGAATAATTATTAATGTGTTTCTGGTTGTATTCCTAAATCAGTCTTTCTTATTGTATTGAGTACTTTGATATATAGAGAGATAGGTATTACATACATATGTATATACACACATACATATACATGTACACACGCAATCATATATATATATATATATACACACACACATATATACATATACATACATCAATACATATGCACTGGTAATCCATATTTTTTCTTAGATACTAAGTAATAAAGAAGTTGGAAATTTTATGGATGGGAAAATATATCTGGGCCTTTATCCAAAGAGGAAATTAGATGTACATTTCAGGAAGCATGTTTATTTATGTTTCAAATTAAATTTAGTTTGAAATGGGGTAATCTTTACAGCCATTAATTTTGTTTAGGTGTGTTTTTGCAATGAAGATGTCAAGTGCTCCTTTACAAAATAGTAAAAAAGGAAAGAAAATCAAAAGATCTTTAGCTTCATCTTTCTTTTCATTATTTTTTTCTCATAAAAGTATCTTGAAAATAGTAGATGCCTGGGTGCAGTGGTGCAAGCCTATAGTCCTAGGACTTTGGGATCCAGGATGGGAGAATTATTTGATCCCTTGAAAGGCTGAGACAGCAAGATCCCTTGGGCCCAAGTGGTCAAGGCTGCAGTGAACGATGATTGCATGCCACTGTGATCCAGCCTGGGGGATAGAGTGAGATCATATCTAAAAGAAAGAAAGAGAGAAGGAAGGAAGGAAAGAAGGAAGGAAGGAAAGAAGGGAGGAAGGGAGGAAGGAAGAAAGGAGGGAAGGGAGGGAGGGAAGGAAGAAAGGAAGAAAGGAAAGAAGAAGGGAGGAAGCTTGGGGCTTCCACCTTCTGAGGCAACAGCCTGAGCTGTACCTTGCCCCATTTTACTCACAGCTGGGATGGCTAGGATGCAGGGCACCAAGTCCCCGAACTGCATACAGCATGGGGACCCTGGGCCTGGCCCACAAAACCATTTTCTCCTAGGACTCCTGGCCTATGAGGGGCTGCTGTGAAGATCTCTGACATGATCACTTTTCCCATTATTTTGGGGACTGACATTTGACTCCTTATTACTTATGCAAATTTCTGTAACTGGCTTCAATTTCTCCTCAGAAAATGATATTTTATTTTCTATCACATTGTCAGGGTACGCATTTTGCAAACTTCTATGCTCTACTCCTCTTATAAAACAGAATGCCTTTGACAGCACCCAAGTCACCTCTTGAATGCTTTGCTGCTTAGAAATTTCTTCCACCAGATACCCTAAATCATCTCTCTCAAGTTCAAAGTTCCACAAATCTCTAGGACAGGGGCAAAATGCCACTAGTCTCTTTGCTAAAACATAACAAGAGTCATCATTGCTCCAATTCCCAACAAGTTACTCATCTCCATCTGAGACCACCTCAACCTAGACCTTATTGTTCATATCACTGTCGATATTTTTGTCAAAGCCTTTACCATGTCTCTAGGCAGTTCCAAACTTTCCTAAATTTTTCTGTCTTCTTCTGAGCCCTCCAAACTGTTCCAACCTTGCCTATTAACCAGTTCCAAAGTCACTTCCAGATTTTCAAGTATCTTTCAGCAGCACTCCACTCTACTGGTATCAATTTAGTGTATTAGTCTGTTTTCATGCTGCTGATCAAGACACACCCAAGACTGGGTAATTTACAAAAGAAAGAGGGTTTACTAGACTGACAGTTCCACCTGTCTGGGAGACCTCACAAACATGGAAAATGGTGAAAGGCATGTCTCACATGGTGGCAGACAAGAGAAGAACTTGTGCAGGGAAACTCCTATTAAAAGCAATCAAATCTCATGAGACTCATTCACTATCATGAGAACATGTGACAATTGTGAGAGTTACAATTCAAGATGAGGTTTGTGTGGGACCACAGCCAAACCATATCACTTCTTCTATTTAGTGTTGATTTCATAACAGATTGAGAAGTTGTGTCACTCAATAAACAAGATTGTCATGAAAAAAGTAACCATATCCTTACTCATATTATAGCTTCCTGGGCTCTTAAACACAAATTGAAGCTCATAGTGAATTTAGGATTCCAAATTTGCTACAAGAAATGGCAAAATTATCTGTACTTATTTCTGAGAAAATGATTACAGAAAATTTAGAAGTCCATACTAAAAAACAAACAAACAAAAAAGTAGTTGCTCTGAAACTAACTGGAACAAAAACATTGCTCTGAAACTACCTGGAACAAAAATGCATTCTTAAGTATTTTATTTAGTTATATTTCTTGATAACCCAAAAATTATAAGGTGAGGGATTGTCATTGATCATAATGTTTTCCTTTTAGAAAAGAAAGGATCCTCTTGTACCTGAACTGAGCCAGTTGTGTGCAAATATTCACAAGAGCTGATATTCAGCTGGTGTACCCAAGTATTATATTACTTAATGTTAAAATGTTAAAACATTTTTATATATGTTGTTATTAAGTAGCCACTTACCCAAGTCTCAAGGACACCTGTTGACCATACGAATTTTTTTTCCTTCTCTTGGGGTTGAAAGATCTAAAGTCATATATATCACCATACCACCTGGAACATGCCAAATCTCATCTGAAAGATCTAAAGCCAAAAAAGTAATGCCTGGCCCAGGAGGGACCTACAAGACCCTGTTTTGTGTTACCACTCTGTCTGCTTTTCTTGGTTAGTGCTCATACTTACAGATATTTAAATACTACCTCGTGTATCCCTCTGTTAAAATAAAATACCTGAAAATATTGTACTAGATTGTTTTTGTTCAAATGTCTTATTTTAGATACCTATAAAAGGTGACAAAATGAAATAGTATTATCCTTGAAGGCCATAAAGAACTCCCAAGAAAGCAATGATTTATGGACCCTGTATACCTAAGTAAAGATCAAAGTAGTAAGTCTTGAATTATATCTTGCTTTTCCCTTGCAGGTAATTGCAGATGTCAAAAGGAGTAGCTGAGAGGTTGAGAAGCTAAGCAGAAAATAACAGTTAAGTGGTTCAGAAGGTAAATACAGCTCCTGGAAGAGTTGTAGAACTGAGGAACAACAGTTTAAGTTGAGAAACCACAAGGAAGAAAATCCCTGGTGAACACACACACCCAGTTTGGTAGTCAAGAATTCCAATATCCTAGAAATAAGAATGATTCAGAAATAAACAAGTTCTCTGAGAGGGTGAAACAGCTTTAGGTCATTTTAAGCTCTGGTTGTAGTTATATGTTCTCTCTCAAATAAAATTTCTTGCCAAAAGCAAAAGAAAATTCCTCCTTATGAGCAATAATATGCAGAGTGTCCAATTCTCACTACAATTTTCATCTACAATTATACCAACAACCAAAAATAATTTTATATATTTAAGTAATAAATAAATAAATAAATAAATAAAACTATATAAAAAGATAAAAAACAGTTGACCCTTTGAAATGGCTGCTCACTTCTTGTCGTCCAGGCTGGAGTGCAATGGTGCAATCTCTGCTCATTGCAACCTTTGCCACCCGGGTTCAAGCAATTATCCTGCCTCAGCCTCCCAAGTAGCTGGGACTACAGGTGCACACCACCAAGCCAGGCTAATTTTTTGTATTTTTTATAAAATGGGTTGCACTATGTTGGCCAGGCTGGTCACAAACTCCTGAGCTCGGACAATCCAGCCGTCTCAGCCTCTCAAAGTCCTGGGATTACGGGCCTGATCCACCACACCTGGCCTATATGTGTCCACTTCTAAGGGGATTATTTTCCTTAATACATTTATACCAGTGTGCCTGCCTTTCCTGCCTCCCCTTTCAACTCCTCTACCTCTTTCACCTATGAAAGAGTCAGAGTGACCAACCCCTGAGTCAACAAGACCACTTTTCTTCTTTGTCCTCCTCCACAGCCTAATCCGTGTGAAGAAGATGAGGATAAAGACCTTTATGATGATCCATTTCCATGTAACGAATATAAACTATGTTTTATCTTCCTAATAATTTTTTAAATAACGTTTTATTTTTAGTATCTTGCTTTAATCTAAAAATGTGTTATATAGGCCAGGTATGGTGGCTCACACCTGTAATCCCAACACTTTTGGAGGCCAAGGCGGGTGAATCAGTTGAGATCAAGAATTCCAGACCAGCTTGGCTAACGTGGTGAAATCTTGTCTCTACTAAAAATACAAAAACTGGCCAGTTGTAGTTGTGAGCACCTGTAATCCCAGCTACTTGTTAGGCTGCGATAGGACAGTCACTTCAACCCACAAGGCAGAGGCTGCAGTGAGCTGAGATCATGCCACTGAACTCCAGCCTGGGCAACAAGAGTGACTTTAAGTATAATTTTTTAAAAAAAAGAAGAAAAAAAAGAAAATTGCTGAAACAGTAGATATTAAGTGCCCTCACCACAAAAGAATAATATGTAACTAATGTATTGTTAATTGGCTCAATTTCACTTTTCTACAAGGTATACATATTTGAAAACAAAAATATGGTATATAACACATACAAATACATAACATGCGACATATATATTAACCGACTTTATGTTATTAGTCAAACTCCTGGCAGTTGGCAGTAGGCAATTATTAAGTTTTTACAGAGTGAAAAGTTATACTTAGAATTTTGACTATGCACGAAGTCAGTGTTTCTTATAACAATAATATATTTAGCAAATATAAATGTTATAAAAAAGAAAGCTTTTGTAACTGTGCTAAAAGTCTAGACGTAATAAGGCAATTTTATTGAAAAACACCTCAAAAGGTATAAGCAAATATTTTAAAGAAGAGGAGTAAAAAATGATAGACATATCTACAGGCATATTGTGAAATTAAGAGATTCTTTAATAGATTTTTTAAAAGTAGATTCTTCAAGCAATAGATTTATTGGACCACATGATTAGATAAAGCGTTCTAATTGCCATATATAAAACTTAGAAACAAAAACTGCATAATACATCACACTTTTTAAAAAGTACACACATAAATTTAGTGAAGTGACTAAAAATCTGGGAAATAAATCAAGCTTCAACAAATGTCAAAGAATTGAAGTCATATAGTGTTCTCTAACTTTATGGTAACTATGCCAAAACAGTACAAACAAAAATAGGAAATCGTCAAATATTTGAAAATTATTTAATAGACATCTAATTAACAGATAGGTTTAAAAATTCAAAAAAGGAAAAATAGAAAACATGCTTGTACCAAAAAATGAAAACATAACATATATATATGCACACACATACACACACACTAATATACATAGTAGTGTTTGAAACTATAGATTTAAATGTATATATTATAAATGAGTTGGGATTCTATATAAATTTTAGAATTTTTTTTACTTCTGTGAAAAATGTCATTAATATTTTATGGGGATTGTGTTGAATCTGTAGATTGCTTTAGTAGTATGCACATTTTAATAATATTGATTCTATCAATGAACATGAAATATCTTTTTGTTTGTGTCCTCTTCAACTCTTGAATCAATGTTTTATAGTTCTTATTGTAGAGATCTTTCACTTCTTTGCTTAAGTTTATTCCTAGGTATTTTATTTTATTTGTGGCTATTGTAAATGAGTCAAGTTCTTGATTCTTTTTAAGATTATTCACTGAAGGCATATAGGAATGCTGCTGATTTTTAACATTGATTTTGTATCCTGTAACTTTATTAAATTAGTTCATTTACTCCAATAATTTCTTGTAAGTCTTTAGATTTCTCCAAATGTAAGATATATCCTTACAAACAAGGATAATTTGACTTTTTCCTTTCCAATTTGGATCCAATAATTTCTTTTAAGTCTTTAGGTTTTCTCCAAATGTAAGATATATCCTTACACACAAGAATAACTTGACCTTTTCCTTTCCAATTTGGATCCCCTTTATTTTTTGTTTAATTCCTAAATGAATAATCTCAATATCCATGTCAAAAGTTAAAGAAGTCAGGAAATTAAACCCAAAGGAAGTAGAAAAAAGTCATGACAGAAAGTTTGGTGTAGAAATTCATTAAATTTATGTTTAAAAAAGGAATGAAAAAACTAATAAACCCCTAGCAAGTATAAGAGAAAAAAGAATTCTAAAAATACAAAATTTAGTAATGAAAACATTGATATAACTGCAGATAATAAGGTAAAAATAAGTAAATTATAAAATTTGGGTCAATTTTCTAAAGCTTGAAACTTGGCAAATGAAGATAGAGAGTCTGAATACTGCTGTGTGGAAAGTTAGCAATATGATCTAGTTTACCCAGGATAGTTTCCTAGTTTACTCCTTTTGTTCTGGTGTCCTACATTTTTAATTTTGTTATAGATATTAAAATTATTTTAATCAAAGTATTATCGTTAATATTTTGTTTCAAATATGTCAAGCTGAGTTTAGAAAACCTTCATACTTTGTGAAATGTGTATAATGGACAGGCTTCTCACTTAACATGTGGTTGAATAATAAGGATGATCAGCAATAACTGTTTATTTTTCTGACGATTTCTACACACAATGCAATGACATTTTGCCTTTGCAGAAAGCATGCTAATAAAACGAGAGCCCTTGATTTAGCAAGGGCATGCAAAGTGAGGGAAGCTAATATCTTCTGTTCTTAAGTCGTGGAAGGATTCAACACTGCTGCTTCTAGGTGTATAAGACGTAGGTATCTTGGTCCGTGCCGCAGTCTTTGGTTTGCATGAAGCCTCCAAGCCTACAATGAGGATGCCAATAAGAAACTCAGGAATAGGTAAGGTAATGAAAGTGCTGGCCTCAGGGATACACTGATATCTTTTCAGATTCTAAGACAAAGATAAATGTATTTTTTCCCCTTTTATATCAGTCAAGATCTAGACAGAATTCAGGATTAGTGGTTTATACTAGATAATTTATAAGACTTATAATAGTGCTATTTATAAAGTTGAAACAAGACCAGAAAATCCAATAAAGGATAGTGTATTACCACCTCAGGGCTAACAAAAGTAGGGAGCTATTACTACACCAATGTGTGAAAATCCAATAGGAAGGAATGATTATCAGCAGACAGAGAGTGTAGCTGTAAGAAGAGCGTTTTCCCCTAGGCATCATGGCCTACCATAAACAAAGCAGTCAACCTGTGCCCAAGCAGCAGGGAGGAAGTCAAGGGAAGAAATGTCCTGACCTGTCTCCTCTGACCTGACTGGCTAAACCTGAGAGCATTTCTGAAACACAGGACTAAGATGAAAGAGTATTTCTATTCCAATTCTTCTGTTCTGACAGGTGTGATTATTTTGTTGCTTGAGATGAAATATACGTATATCACTGATTAGTTCACTTAGTACAGTGTCCATCATACTTAGCACAGAGCCAACAATTAGATCCCATGGGTCAAATTCAGCCTGCAGGACATATGTGGCCCACTTCTTCTTATTTTTTGTAAATTTTGGAACACAGATATGCTTATTCATGGCCATTTTTGATCTGCAATGACCAGTGGCTACATGATAAGAAGCTGTGGCAGAGATCACATCATCTGCAAATCTAAAATATTTACTCTCTGTCCCTGTTCATAAAAAAAAAAAAAATAATGACCCATAATTTAGTGGAAGCTCCATTTATATTTTAGAAATAGTTAGTCTTTAAGGATTCACTTCTATTTATATTTTGATTTGGGGTCTTTTTTCTTTTTTTGTCTTCCATAGTATTTTACTTGGAAGTTAGGAGAAACTGCTTCAGTATGCTGTTCCAGTTATTTTGCAGACAGCTATAATCCTCTGCTTAGATTGATTTTATTTGTGGTTATTCAGCTTCTGCACATCTCAGGAGGAAACAGATCAGATAATATCTAAGGTGGCCTGAATTTCTAATCTTCTGAGTAGAAACGAACAACTTAGATTTAGATTATTAAACCCTACATTGACATTCTTGAAACTAAGGTCAGAAAATCTACATCCCCTGTCACATTTTATTTACATTCGTTAATTGAAGTTGAGAAAAAAGTTATTGCACATACATACACACAAACACACACATAGAAGGAAAAAGATTTGCAAACAACAAAATGACTTAAGGAGTTGTATCACCCCATACTAACAATTTCGGAAATGTTAAATATTTGGAAGAAAAATATTTGAAAGATATTTGGAAGATAATAAAGGAATAAAATATGTGTTTTCTTCCTTAACACTTTGTTCTCTATATACAGATGTGACAATACACTATTTTTCTACGTAATTTTCATTCAATTATTTTGTTACTGATGTCTACTATGTACAACATAGACATGTATCTCATTGTTTAGGTGTGCTAAGTAATGAAGCCAACTATGCTGTGGTTTTGTATAAAACAATGAAAGAATAAACTCAATGTATTGTTTCCTGTTGGATACTATGAAGATCTCAAGTTCTATAGGAATTAAAATGTTAGTAATTGATGGTGCCAAGACACACCTCGCCTTCAAAATGAAACTGCCAGCATGACTAGTGGTCAGTCAACTCCACGAAGCCTCCAAAACAAAAAGTTTCAATCCATGGGGAAATGTTACCACCTGCCTCCTGCCAGATTCAGAATCACATGAGTCTACTGTGGAGCCACTAACTTACTGTTTCACACACCGTAATAGAGAAGTAGGAAGAGAGAGAGAAAGAGGGCCCCAACTTCAAAGTGAAACATACTTGGTGATTTTACAACAAAGTGACAAGCAGTTCAGAGGCATGCATTTAAAATTATCAGACTATTAAGAAGCATAAAAGTATTTGTTCTATTCTTCTTGAGAAAATGTAAATTAAAGAAAACATAAGAGTTAAATTCCCACTCACTTATAACATGCGACACAAGGTTATTCACATCTGAACAAACCACACTTCCTATCCTGGGGAGTATTTTTAAGAGGAGGATAAAGAGAAAAGCCAGAGGATTCCCCGGAATTTCATGTGTGAACAAAGAATAATAGTTCTAGTCTCTATATATAAAGTAGAAAAATAGGGAAAGAAAAAAAATAGATAAGACTCCTAAAATAGTGCACTAAGATTCATTTAAATATGTACTCTTTCTCAGAAAAACAAAACATTCCATTGGCTGCTACTCTTTTATATTCAAGTAACTCACAGAGTAATAGGCTATCATAAAATATCTAAACACCAGGTAATCAGAAAACCTTTTCATATTACATATTTTAAAAGTAAATATTTTATATTTTTAGTATAGGAATGTGGAGAAAACCAGAGGAAAACCTAAGGAATAAAAATTCTAATAAAACTATAAGAATGAGGAAAAAAATAAACCTGGTCAAATAATAAAGTTGAGGTGATTACCTAAATACAAACAGACTGTAAGTCAATGTGCTGGTATGTGTTCACTCCAGAAATTAAAAAAAAATCCTTAAGCCACTAATGCATGCCCAAAACTGTGGGTGAAGCTCAACAAAAATACATTCAGAGCTTATACAAAAGATTAAGAAAAAACAGTAATGAGATTTTTATTGCGAGAATGGGTTATAGAGGTTTCTATTAAGTCTTATTTTTATGAAAGATAATCTCAGCAAAAATGTGTAAAACATATAGAATGAAAATATAAATAGCAATATTTTATTTATTTATAATACATATTTATGCTATTGTACTACAAATATCAAAATATTACTAAATTTTAAAATTATACCTTTGAATCCAAGTTAAACTAAAATTCATACTAGTTATATTTCTAAAGCAAATCTATTCATATAGGGAAAATTAATTCCTCAAGAAATACATGCTTAAGTATATAATATTTTTAATATTTGGAAGACTGAATTGGCTAATATTGAAATGAAAAAGCAGTTATATTTGCATGATTGCTATATATATATACCTTCACATCACAAAGAAATGCTCATCATAGTAAGAGACATTACAAATATATGAATTTATTATTGCTTAAATTTCTTTTTTATGTAGCAAGCCCTCTTACCTTAAACCATTATTTGCCAAGAGATTGTTAACAACATAGTGACTTTTCACATGCTAAATTAGTTGCTGTACAAAAATGAGAGAGAAATAATACAAAAAAGTGATATTTAGTTATCTCTTCTTCAAAAGAAAAGCACTCCGTAAGTATATGCCTGTGTGTAATTCAGTAATATTTGTAGTAGCAAAATATGTAAATCAAAAGTCTTATCAATAGGTATTTGGTTGAATTAACCACTAAATATTCACAGAAGATATTTCTGTATTGGTACTTTTAAAAATACGGTATTTTCTGGATGTACTAATATGGAAAAACATCCAAAATACATTATTAAATGAGCACAGTAAGTTATAAAACTGTGTCCAGAGTATCTTTCTGCATAAATAAAAAAAGTTTCAGAAGAGTAGGTAGAGAGATCAACATATGAAGATGAAAGGCAGATAGATGATAGAAAGATAGATAGATAGATAGATAGATAGATAGAAAGATAGAGTATACTGTAAAGCAATATTAGAATCAAGAGTTACTGATTTTATTATGCATAGATTGTCTGAAGGAACAGGAGTCACTCAAATATTATTAATGGCTTCCAAAAGGGAAGTAAAATTAAAGAAGAATTGGATGGAGCTTAAGGTATTATTTATTTCTGAGCAGTTTTTAAAGTATAATATATGCAAAATTTTAATATGAAAAATAAAATTAAGTTCTGAAACTTCCACTAATACCACCAAACCTGAGATAATCATAGTTAATGCTGATTTGAGAAAATATGCATTATTTTCAGGATCAACTTTATTCTACATTTACAAAACACACCAATTTTACAGAAGTAAATGTTATCATGAGAACTAATAGAATGACAATCATTTTTTTCTAAAAATCATGTTCTCAAAACACACATATCAGAAAATTGTGGGCTTTTTGTTAAAATTTAAGATACTAGGATCAAGTCTAGACCTAATGAAGCAAAATACAGTCTTTAGAATCTATAACTTTCATG
Source organism: Cebus imitator (assembly GCF_001604975.1). Taxonomy (NCBI): domain Eukaryota; kingdom Metazoa; phylum Chordata; class Mammalia; order Primates; family Cebidae; genus Cebus; species Cebus imitator. The sequence goes on from NW_016108459.1 coordinate 19,247, forward strand.
ACTAAGCCTCAAGTATTGCTTATGAGGAAGATGTCTGAAATAATGGCTGTAGAAAATACAAACATAGAGCTATATCATAATAAAACACCTAAGTTTTAAGCAAGGTTATTATAATGGAATAATTGCCATGATGTATTAGTAATTTTGCTGGGCTGTGTTGCATAACAGGCAACCCTCCAAATCCTTGTTGTTTTCACCAATGAACATTAATTTTTCACTCAAGCTACATGTGGCCTGTGAGTCAGCTATAGCTCTACTCCAGGTGTGGCTTTGCCTCCACATTTCTCCTCCCTACAGTACCAGACTAAAGCAGAAACCTACCTCTGGATGCATTCTTTAAGATGGAAGGGGAAATATATAGGGATCCTAACCAACCCCTTCAAATTGATTTAAAGTACTGTTTGGGAATGCCGTTTGTCATGATCATATATATTTTCTTAGCCAAAGAAAATCCTGTGGCCAAGCCAAACTCTAAGTCAAGGAAACAAAACATTGTGAGTAATGTCCAAAGGGCAAGGATGTAAAATTTTATTACTCTAATAGAGCAGTGAGTTGTGAACAAGAACACAAAATCTATTATATTACCCCAGAAATGGTTGAAGGGAGAAAGTATAAAATTTATATTATGGAAAAAAATTTTCTACATAAAATTGCCCATTAATAACAATATGCCATGAGATTTAGATTGATAATTTCAAGTTATATAATTTTTTAACTGTTATTTATTTCTAAGTTATCTACCTTCCTTCCTCATTCCTGCTTTCCTTTTGTTCTTCCTCCCTTCTTTTCTTCCTTTCTTTTTTTTTTAAATAATGCCAGGCTATATAACTTGCATTATTTTATTCAAATACATTAGGCTTTACGCTTCCTTGAGACTTATCATCTTTGAATACCTAGTAACTGTACGTTCTTCACAAACCAAAGCTAAAATAAGTAAAAGCCACACTCCTGAGTTCAGACTTTTGTCTCACCATGCTCCCTGATGGACCTTACACTAACTAGGGTCCTTGTGCCTGTGTTCTCTATAAAATAGACAAGATTATCTAATACCCATCCAAAGGAGTTGTTGCAGTGGTTAAATGAGTTAATATAAGTGATTTTTTACAATGATGCACAGCATACAGTAGGCAGCAAATTGTATAAGCTCCTATTCCTATGATATTCTTTTTATAGGTGATAATATCTTTATTTAGAGAAGCCATGTAACCCTCCAGTGGAAGACTGGGTTTTAAATCAAGATCTAACTCCACAGCCATTGTCATTTTATCCATTTTATATTCTGTTGCAGTAATTTGATATATCAAATTTGCTTATTTATTTATGAAGAGTCATTTGTATTAGCATATCTCAGTCTGAAAATATATGCACAAAAGTGCAGATAAACTGAGCATACCATGTGTTTTTCTGAAAGAAGATGGTTTGAATGACTTTAGGATCTTAATTTGAGTTGCATAGTTGCCTTAATGCACATTCAAATATAATTGAAGTAATAAAGAATATATATATGTAATATATAAATGAGTCATAGAAACTAAAATATATAGAAAATATATTTTTAAATGTATAAATATATAGTTTTAAAATACAAATAGCAATATTTTTCTTTATCAAAAATATTTATATTGACAAACATAAAAAAATTACTAAGGTGAAAAATTATACTTCTTAATCCAAATAAAATAAAAATTTGTATTAGTTATATTTCTAAATCAAATCTAATAATATAGAAAACATTACTTCCTAAAGCAATACAGCCTTAACTGTATAATATTTTTAATTCTTTGAAGCTTATACATTAACTTTGGATATTTCAAAATTATTGCAATATTTGAGTCACTTACCTTTATCTCAGGTGTTCTGTCATTCCTGAAACTTGGGTAGACATCATTCATTGAATATTCATGCTTATGGTAAGATCTTTCCCTTACAGAGGACTCATATGTACATAGGAGAAATTTTATTCAATGTACCTTAACAACTATTTATTAGACAGCTGTCATTCTCTGAACCTGTGCTATTACCTTCACTTAAACTGACACCTTCATCTCTCAATATACATGCAATTTAATAGCAAATATGTTATGTCAATATTACTATTTGTCTTTGGGAATTTTGATTTTCATATGCCTGACCCTCTGCACATTTAAAAGAATTGTTGTTATACATATTAAATAATCTGTTTTTCCTTTTCATATATTTCTCCACCATCTTTACATCATAATGGCCAGAAATACAGCAGGAGTTTTAGCAGACATAGAAATGAGAAGATAACTTCAGTCAACTAAATTTAAAAATGATCTTAATACTTTCATGTTGTAATTGTTGAATTTGTTAGATGTCTACATTTATGTGGGCCCACTGCATCAAGTTGCATCCCTCAGTCCACTTGACCCTGTAATGTTCCATGTCAGTGTTCAGATTGTGTCCCCAACGTCATGTAAAATAATTTTCCAGAACTATAGAAACCCTCAATAAATGCTTCCTGCATCAACAGACCCCTGTCTCTATGTTAACCTACCTTCCAAAGCAATCTTTATAAGTACTTCTTTGGAAAATATTTGTAGATGTGCACTGGTATCCGTTTATTTAAAAATGTTGACATTGCCCATTGCATGTTGGGAGAAGGAATGAAGAAAATGTTTATTTGGAAAGTAAATAATGACATCTTTCCTAAATGGTTATATTTCTTTATGGTTAGATAATTGGCAATTTTATTACAGATAGAGGTTTATATCCAACAGTCATGTAAGAGTATGTCAGCTGAATGGAAGATAGTTCAGGAGTCTAACAGACAGAGTTGACAAAGAAATCAAAGGTGTTTTTTTTTTTTTTTTTTTTGGTTAGACAATTGACTGTCAATAAATAAATATGTTTACTTATGTATTGTCCCTACTTTCTTGGCACCTTTAGTTTTGTAGGAAATACTTCAGAGTGCCTCACATTCTTATACATGTTATCCATTTCACAGGAAGCAGTTTTTAGCCAGAGAACACAGAAAAGCAAGTATTTGACATTAGCTTATATCTTAAGTTATCTTATAATAGTACCTTATCGTGTGTTATGACAATTGGATTTTTTGGCTTGGAGAATGTCCAAGTAGAAGAATGCATTAAATTTTCATAACAACAGCTGTTCATCCTCATTCTCCCCTTCAGCCAAGCTTATCAAAGCGCTTGGAATATGAAGGAGGGGCAAAAGTACATTATTTTGATTGACTCATTGACCAGGCTGCTGTCAAGCTTCTGCAGTAGGATCTCCCTAGACTGAATTTCAGTCTGATACCCCAGGAAGTCTGTTTCACCAAAGAGCACATATTAATAGTTTAATAATGTCTTTACAGCAAAATTATTTGTAGGGATAACACAGATTAATAGTCAATCAATTTTTATGTTATATTTTACTCATACCAATACTCAGAGTAACCTGAAAAACATTCTTATATTCAGTTAGCAATGTTTCGTAAGCCATGAAATTTGGCTATTTGAATACAGCTGTGTTATTATTCTATTTAAGTCACCAGGTGTCCTTCCATATTTTTCCCCCTCTGTTATTTTCAATATCTCCAAACGATTTCTTTTCTTTTCTTTTCCCCAGATGGAGTATTGCTCTGTTGGCCAGTCTGGAGTGCAGTGGCACGATCTCGGCTCACTGCAACCTCTGCCTCACAGGTTAAAATTCTCCACCTCAGCTTCCAGAGTAGCTGAGATTACAAGCATCCACCACCATGCCCAGCTAATTTTTTGTATTTTTAGGAGAGATGGGGTTTCACCCTCTTGGCCAGGCCATTCTTGAACTCCTGACATTGTGACCCACCTGCCTCTGCCTCCCAAAGTGCTGGGATTACAGGTATGAGCCACAGCGCCCGGCCTCCAAATGATTAATTTACAATGTACATTTATTTGTTTATTATTTATTCATTTATTTTTGAAATGGGATCTTGCTCTGTTACACAGGTTGGAGTGCAGTGGCATATCTCAACTCACTGCAAACTCTGCCACCCAGGTTCAAGCAATTCTCCTGCCTCAGCCTCCCGAGCAGCTGAGACTTCAGGTGCATGCCACACTGCCCGGCTAATTTTTGTATTTTTTAGTAGAGACAGGGTTTCATCATGTTGCCCAGGCTGGTCTCAAACTCCTGAACTCAGACAATCTGTCTGCTTCGGCCTCCCAAAGTGCTGGGATTACAGGTGTGAAACACCATACACAGCCATCAATGTGCTTTTAGACAAAGCTTGGAAACTGCTAAGATTTTATTTCACTGAATTCTTAAAGGTCAAACCTTTCAAATATGCAAGGAATTTGACATATCACTTTCCAAAGTCCTTGCAAGAACTTTTTTTTTTTTTTTTATTTTAGGTGACGGAGTCTCTGTCGCCCAGTCGCCCAGGCTGGTGTGCAGTAGTGTGATTCCAGCTTACTGCAACTTCTGCCTCCCAGATTCAAGCGATTCTCTTGACTCAGCCTCCCGAGCAGCTGAGATTACAGGTGCAAGCCACCACGAGGGGCTAATTTTTGTATTTTTAGTAGAGACGGGGTTTTGGCATATTCGCCAGGCTGCTCTGGAACTCCTGACCTCAGGTGATCCGTCTGCCTCAGCCTCCCAAAAGGCTGGGATTACAGGCATGTGCCACCAGGCCCAGCCCTTCCTTCTATTTCTTTATCTTTCTGTCACAAATACTGGGATATTTACTTAACTTTATCTTTCAAATCTTTTTGTTTGTTTTAGAGACAGGGTCTCACTCTGTTGCCNTAAATTAATTATTCATTGGAAATGATTTAATTTTGTTTGACTTTTTTTTCTTCTGCTACAGTGACCAGAGATATGGAAAGTATCCCTGCTATGTCAGCCTGTGTCCGAGGGTGTAACCCTGTGATAACATGGAATAGTATCTACAGCTCACCCTGTAGTTCATCGCAAGAAATAAACCTTTGTGTTTTAAATCACTGAGATTTGGGGAAATTTTGGTTTACTGCAGAATAACCAAGTTCCACTGATAAAATACTCTAATTATTAGGCAATTATTATGTGATTATATCCTTTTGAGTACAGGACCCAGTGAAAGATATATAGACATATGTATATTAGATTTATAATAAGTAATTGTTAAGTGAATGAAATGATACATCAACAAATGTCTATACACATGTTTTGTCTCTGATGATCGATTTTAATTGTCAGCTTGACTGGAATAAAACAGGAGTATCCAGATAGCTAGTAAAGCATTTGAACCAGCAAACTGAATGAGAAAGATCACCTTCACCAAACATAGATGGGCATCATCAATTATTGAGCCTGGGGCAGAACAAAAAGCAGAGGAAATGTGAAATTTTTTTTCCTCTCTCTCCTGGAGCGGGAGACCCTTCTTCTCCTGCCCTTGGGTATCAGGACTCCAGGTTCTCTGGTCTTTGGGCTCTAGGACTTGAAATTTGTGCACCCTCTGCACCCCAAGTTTCTCAGGCCTTCAGCTTTGGACTGCAAGTGAGTACTACTATTGGCTTCCTTAATTATGAGCTCTTTGGACTTAAAATTAGTCACACTACTGGTTTTCCTCATTCTCCAACTTGTAAACAATCCATCTGTGGGACTTCTCAGCCACAATAATACCTTGAGAAAATTCCCCTAATAAACTGTCTCATATATTTATATCTGTCTATTGCTCTATCTATCTATCTAGCTAGCTAGCTATCGTGTATATTATTGGTGATAGCTATAAGATAAATATCTGTTGAAAGAATGAAAGAGCAATATCTATACACATATTTCATTTGAAAGGAGAGTGTCTATTTTTTGAATAGATAGTAGAGTTTTACATATTCAGTTCACTGTAACAATTTCTGATATTTGTTTATATACATGCACTTTGTAAAACAGATCTCTCCACCTTTGAGAAGATGAACAAGAATGTTATGATAGTTTTTTATTCTTTAGGACCTTCCAGTTAAATAAAATACATTGCATTCAACTCATTTCATTTTAATCATATGTCCTAAAGAATATTAATGTGCATTTTATTCAATAGGCACATAATTTATAGGTTTCAACCTTGCCATATCTTAATATGAAGCACATTATTATAATAACTCACTCCTAATTAGAATTTCCAGGTTTTCTTTTGACTCAAGACTTCCATTTTCCTTAAAACTCTGGAATTTGACTTGCTAAAACCATAAAGAGGTTGCAGAGAAATTATCCTATTTTAATGTTTTGAACTGGAAATCAATTAAATCAATTTCTAATTAAAGCCAATGTCATTAACATGGTAATTTATAATTTAAAGATTTTACTAATCCAACCATTTACCCAAGAATAAAGAATGGTCTTTTCTTATAAATAGTTGCATCTTTTCCCATAATAGTCCATTTTGTTATTTTTATGGAATACACTCTTTCATGGTGCCCAAAATTACATAATTCAAGAAGAAATAAAGAATTTTTTTGCATTATTAATATTATGTTCTTTCCTTTTTGATGCATTTGGGATACGGGACTTAGTTAAATGTCTAATGTCTACTCAACTCCTGGCTTGGCAGCTAATAAACACAGAACAATATGCATTCACTGAATTTTCCCCATATCAGGTTTTTTTGCATTCACATTCAAAAATTTTAATTTAAAAAGTTAGTGGCAGACTTAACATGCCACAAGTGATGATTATCCTAATAGTGACCACATGGAAATTAATCTGAATGAACATAATGAGGTAAATACTGAAGTGTGTAATTTTATTCACTCTGTAATTTGAGCTTTATTAAACTGTAATTTGATAACAGTCTTTAACTTTATTCAAAATACTCAATTTGATTCAATAAAAATCACATTTTATTATTTTATGTCCTGCATATCTGTTTAGTCATGTATAATCACACTCTTGTTTTGGTTTTAGGCTCCTTAAAAACTTTTTGAGTGAAGGAAGAGCACATAATCATATATGTGTTCTCTGATATCTCTAGTTGTCATTGAGCTCCATATATCTGTATTTTAAAGAATAAAGCAAAATGCTAATGGCATTTAAGCTAATAGCATTCAATATATTATATTTTATTTTATTTATTTTATTTTGAGACAGAATCCCACTATGTTGTTCATGCTGGAGTGCAGTGGTGCCATCATAGCTCACTGCAACCTCGATCTCCTGGGCTGAAGTGATCCTACATCATCAGCCTCCTGAGTAGCTAGGACTACAGGAACACACCACTATTCCCAGCTGTTTTAGTATTTTTTTTTTTCAATTTTTAGATGGAGGTCTTGCCATCTTTCCTAGACTGGTCTCAAACTCCTGGACTCAAGCGATCCTTCACCCTTGGTCTCTCAAAGGCATCAAGCCTTCTGTTCTTTCAGTAACTCTTCTTATTGCTAAAAATGGGAGATATGAGCTGTATGTAAGTATTATATAGCATTGTTCAAGCCTGACACAGACAGAATATGTTTAGTGCTCTATTGTTCATTTTACTGGTATCATAAACCACTGATAATATATAAATTTGAGGGAAGCATTTAATTGTGTGTTTAGTGAGGCAATGCTACTTTTGTAAGATGACAAAGAACTCTGTAATTTCATCATTTTACATACAAAATAAGTACATGTAATTCTTAAGTCATGAATACTAATGTACACACTAACTATGACCAGTGTAATATTATTAAATGTCAGTGATATCTCTGTCTTGGATAATAATATTCAGCTTTACAGACACCTGTTAAAAATTTACCTGAGTTCATACCTTGATATATTGGTGATGTCTCTTACCATGGTGAGCAAATTTGAATCATAAAGAAATAGAAAACCTGAGGAGATCAAATAAGTAGTGAGATTAAGTCAGAAATAAAAAGTCTCCCCAAAAAGAAAAGCCCATGACCAGATGGATTCAAAGCCAAATTCTTCCAGACATACAAGAAAAACCTGGGATCTATCCTCTTTAAACAATTCCATATAATCAAAGAAGAGAAATCCTCCCTAATTAATTTGAAGAGTCCAGCATCACCCCGAAACCAAAACCTGACAAGGGCACAACAAAAAAGAAAACTACAGGCCAATATCTCTGATGAACATAAACAAAAATCCTCAACAAAATACTAGCAAATTGAATCCAATAGCATATCAGAAAGATAACATAACAATATCAAGTGAAATTCTTGCCAGTGGCAGTTCAATATGCAAAATCAATAAACATCATACATTACATCAATAGCAATTTTATTTTTAAATGAATAACAGAAACTATATGATCATTTTTTAAATGGATGACAGAAACTGTATGATCATTCCAAAACAGAGCAGAAAATTTTTTTTTTATAAAATTTAACATCCCTTCACAATAAATACTTCAAACAAACTAGGGATAGAAGGAAAATATCTCAATATAATAAAGGTCACAGATAAACCCAGAGCTAACAGTAATCTTAGTGAGGAAAAGATGTAAACCTTTCCTCTGAGAACTGGAAAAAGACAAGGATGCCCACTTTTCCTACTCATATTCAACATGGTACTGAAAATCCTAAACACAGCAAGTAAGCAAGAGACAACATAGAAGGCATCCAAATTGGAAAAGAGGAAATCACCTTGTACTTATTTGTAATAATTTGATTATATATCAAGAAATACCTGAAGACTTCACATACACAAAAAATACACACTTAGATTTGATAAACAAGTCAGTAAAGTTGCTAGATACAAAATAAACATACAAAAATCAGCAACATTTCTATACACTAATAATTATCTAGATGATGAAGATGTGAAAAAAGGAACTCACATTTACTATGGCTACAAAAATAAAAGTACCTCCCAGTAATCTTAAGCAAGGGGAAAGAGCTGTATAAGAAAAACTACAAACACTGATGAAAGAAAGTGAAGATGACACAAATTAATGGGAAAACATCCCATGCTGATGGATCAGATGAATGTCTTTAAAAGACCAGATTCAAAGCATTCTACAAATTGAATGCAATCTCTATCAAAATACCAATGTAGTTCTTCATAGAATTAGAAAAAAATAATTCTAAAATTTGTACAGAAGCAAAAGAAAGCCCAAAAACCCAAAACAATTCTGAGCAAAAAGCACAAAGCTGGAGACATCATATTACTTAACTGAAAAATATAAAGCTATAATAACCCAAACTGCATGGTATTGGTATAAAAGTAGACATATCAACCAATGGAACAGAATAGATAACCCAAAAATCTACACATTTAAAGCCAACTTATTTTTGACAAAGCCGACAAGAACTTACGTTGGTGGAAAGGAGATCTTCTTCAATAAACAGTACTGGGAAAATATGACAATCATATGCAGAAGAATGAAACTAAGCCCCTGTCTCTCACAATACACAAAAGCCAACTAACAATGAATTAGATTTAAATGTAAGACCCCAAACTATTAATATACTAGAAGAAAACCTAGGGAAAACTTTCCTGGACATTTGTCTAGGCAAAGAATAAGAACTCTGAAACACAAACAACAAAAACAAAGTAGACAAATGGGATTTAAATAGCTAAAAATTATCCTTTACAGCAAAATAAATAATCAATGGATTGAAGAGACAACCTTCTGGATGAGAGGAAAATATGTAGAAATCACGAATCAGACAGGAGACTAATATCTAGAATATACAAGAACCTTAAACAACTAATCAGGAAAAAATATTCATTTAAAAGTGAGCAAAGGATATGAACAGGCATCTCAAAAGAAAATATAAAAATATCCAATAGGTATAAGAAAAATTCTTACACCACTAATCATCAGAGAAATGCAAATAAAAACGCCATTGGATATCATCTTACCCTTGTCAAAATGGCTACTAATAAAAAGACAAAAAATAGCAGATTTTAACAATGATATAGCAAAAATGGACCCCTTACACACTGTTGGTGAAAATGTAAACTAGTATAGCCACTATGGAAAACAGTATAGAGGTTTCTCAACAAACAAAAAATAAAATTGCTATCTAATACAGTAATCCAACTTCCAAGTAGCTACATAAAGGAAAAAAAAAAATCAATAGATCAAAGGATACCTGCAATCATGCGCTTATTGAAATACTACACATAATATCAAAGATATGAAATTAACCTAAGTGTTTATCAACTGATAAGTGGATAAAGAAAATATGATACATATATACAAAATGGAATACTACTCAGCCACAAAATAAAGAATAAAATCATGTCATTTGGAGCAACATGAAAGGAACTAGAGGTCATTATCGCAAGAAATAAAAGCCAGGCAAGAAAAAACAAATTTTGCATGTTTTCACTTATATGTGGAGCTAAGAAGCGTTGAAAACATATAGATAGTGGAAAAATAAATACAGAGACTATGAAGGATGATTGAGGCCAGGAAGAAGGATGGAAAGAAGTGGCTTAAAGTGTGCAAAAGTATGATTTGAATACATTCAATATTTTATAGAAAAGTGGGATGACTATACTATTCAAAAATGTACTGTACTCAGGTGATAGACACCCTAAATTCTCTGACTTTATTACTAGTCATATACATGAAAAATATTTATCATGTATCCCATAAATTTGCATAAATGAATAAATAACTTTTATAATTTACCAGTACAAAGTTCTAGATTTGTGCAGGTACATTTCCAGATGTGTATAGTAAATTATTACACTGAAAATAATTAAAGAAATTGACATCTTATATGTCATAGAAATGATGTATAATTCTGTTAAAATTACCAGGTATGTTTTTATACTATCCAAGTTGTTGCTCCTTTTTAAAAAAGTAACAAAAAGCAAAAAACCTGTGACATTTGATAAATTGACTGACTTATAAGAATATAAACCCAAGCCATGAACACCCACATGTATAGGACAATAGAACAATGATTAATATATAATTTTGAAAAATTGAAAATGTAAAATAACAACTCTCAAAATTTCCAGGCTCTTTTATGCTTAAATGGAATTCATCGTTAAATGAAAACTCACACACAGAGTGTACAAAAATCATGCTATCATTTGTGTATAAAAATCCTGGAACTAATATCTCTCTGAATGGATACATATTTGCAAAGACATCTCAGGAAGGATAGGCAGAAATCTAACAACAATGCTACTTCCTAAGAGGCTTAGAATTTTAGTGGGTGGAAGGCAATCATGGTAAGACTGTTCACCTCTTTCACATTTTTTTTACTTTTTATATATTTTCAAATATATCTAATAAAATTAAGGAAATTAATAGAAAACATTAGGAAAGTATAAAAAGGATTTTTTAATATTCCTATTTTTTTAAATTAACTTCTGTTGTACATGTGCAGATCTTGCAGGATTGTTGAATAGGTACCTACATGCCATGGTGGTTTGCTGCCTCTATCTCCTCGTCACCTACATCAGGCATTTCTCCCAATGTTGTCCCTCCCCAACCTCCCCACCCCCTGCTATTAGTCCCCTAGTCCCCCACCCCACAACAGATCCCAATGTGTGATGTTCCCCTCCCTGTGTCCATGTGATCTCATTGTTCAACACCCACCTATGAGTGAAACATGTGGTGTTTGATTTTGTGTTGCTGTGTCAGGTTGCTGAGAATGGTGGTTTCCAGAATCTTCCATGTTCCTACAAAGGACATGAACTCATCACTTTTTATGGCTGCATGGTATTCGATGGTGTATATGTGACACATTTCTTTGTCCAGTCTATCATTGATGGGCATTTGGGTTGGTTCCAGGTCTTTGCTATTGTAAACAGTGCTGTAATGAACATAAGTATGAATGTGTCTTTATAATGGGATTGCTGGGTCAAATGGTATTTCTATTTCTAGATCCTTGAGGAATTGCAGCACTGTCTTCCACAATAGTTGAACTAATTTACACTCCCACCAATGATGTAAAAGTGTCCCTATTTCTTCACATCCTCTACAGCGTCTGCAGTCTCCAGATTTTTTTAATGACTGCCATTCTAACAGGCATGAGATGGTATCTCAATGTGGTTTTGATTTGCATTTCTGTAATGACCAGTGATGATGAGCAATTTTTTATATGTTTGTGGGCCACATAAGTGTCTTCTTTTGAAAAGTTTCTGTTCATATCCTTTGCCCATTTTTGGATAGGGTTGTTTGATTTTTTTTCTTGTAAATCTGTTGTAGTTCTTTGTAGATTCTGGATATTAGCCATTTGTCAGATGAGTAGCTTGGAAAAATGTTTTCTCATTCTGTTGGTTTCTGGTTCACCCTAATAATAATTTCTTTTGATGTGAAGAAGCTCTTAAGTTTAATTAGATTCCATTTGTCTATTTTGGCTTTTGTTGCCATTGTTTTTGGTGTTTTAGCCATGAAGTTCTTGCCTAAGTCTGTGTCCTGAATGGTATTGCCAAGGTTTTCTTTTAGGGTTTTCATGGTGTTAGGTCTTATGTTTAAATCTTTAATCCAGCTGGAGTGAAATTTATTGTATGGTATAAGGCAGGGTTCCAGTTTCAGCTTTCTGCACATGGCTACCTGGTTTTCCCAACACCATTTACTAAACAGTGAATCATTTCCCCATTGCTTGTTTTTGTCAGGTTTATCAAAGTGTACTCAAATTAGAACTCCAGATTAAGAAACTAACTAAGAACCACACAACTTCATGGAAACTGAACAACTGGCTCCTGAATGATGACTGGATAAACAATTTAAGCAGAAATAAATATGTGCTTTGAAACCAATGAGAACAAAGACAAAACATACCAGAATCTCTGGGACACATTTAAAGCAGTGTCTAGAGGGAAATTTATGGCACTAAATGCCCACATGGGAAGCAAGGAAAGATCTAAAATCGACACAAAGTTGAAAGAGCTAGAGGAGCAAGATCAAACAAATTCAAAAGCTAGCAGAAGATAAGAAATAACTAAGATCAGAACAGAACTGAAGGATATAGAGACACAAAAAACCCTTCAAAAAATCAATAAATCCAGGAGCTGGTTTTTTGAAAAGATCAACAAAATAGACCACTAGCCAGAGTAATAAAAAAGAAAATAGAGAAGAGTCGAAAATATGCAATAAAAAATGATAAAGGGGATATCACTACTGGTTCCACAGAAATACAAACCACCATCAGAGATTACTACAAACAACTCTATGCACATAAACCAATAAATCTAAAAGAAATGGATAAGTTCCTGGACACTTACACCCTTCAAAGACTAAACCAGGAAGAAGCTGAATCCCTGAATAGACCAATAACAAGGCTGAAGTTAAGGCAGCAATTAATAGCCTACCAACCAAAAAAAGTCTAGGCCCAGATGGGTTCACAGCCAAATTCTACCAGACATACAAAGAGGAGCTGGTACCATTCCTTCTGAATCTATTCCAAACAATACAAAAAACGGGAATCCTCTCTAACTCATTTAGTGAGATCAACAACATCCTGATATCAAAACCTGGCAGAGACATTACTAAAACAAACAAACAAAAAAACAAACAAAAAAACTTCAGGCGAATATCCATGATGAACATGGATGCAAAAATCTTCAATAAAATACTGGCAAACCAAATGCAATAGCACATTAAAAAGCTTATCCATTACAGTCAAGTAGGCTTCATCCCGAGCATGTAAGAGGGATATTTTAATGTCATTTGGTAGAAAGATTTTTTTAAATCAATGCATATAAAGATGAAACCAGAAAAAAAATGTGTTTAGAGAAAAGATTTCTTAAGGAGTAAATGCAGAATTTACCTTAGTGGTCATTCAATGTTTTTTTAGTTGGCAATCGCATTGCTTAATAAAATTATTCTTATATATCTCCTTAATTATTAGTCCTGGGAAACATTTACACAGCTTGTTACTTTGCCTGGCTCTTTCAAGTATTATCTCATATTTTGAGCTCTATTAGTTTGCACTTAGACTAACATGAGGAGTTACAAAGAAAGAACCACAGCATAAAATGCAAGTTCTCACATGATTTTTCTGCAATTCAGGAATCTAGATCTGCTCTATGAGATATAGATTGCTGGGTTTTTTTTAACAAAGTATGTGTTATGAATCAAGTTGCTTCAAACCAAAGAATGATATTTTTCAAGACTAAAAGAATGTATTTTATACACAACAGACCAGAACACTTCATAATCTGCCAACAGAGATAATTATAAGATCAGGAAATCTGTAATCATTGTTAACTATTCAAACCTCTTAACAGCATTTCAAGTAATGAAGAACAATCACAGGACATCAGCACAAAGAGGCTCATTTTTCACTGGGGCAGTGAAGTAGGTGGCATGAATATTACTGATTCTTATAAACTATAAATAGTGTGTACAACTGTACAGGCAGTCATCTATCTTATAAGTGACAGTGATTGGAGTAGCTAGGAGACTTTAATACCTTCTGGAATTTGATAAATGTCTGCTTACAATATCCATTCTCTCCATAATTATAAGTACTTCCGTGATAACCCTCATCAATTTTATTACACCATCCTAAACATTCTTGGTCTACTTTAGTATTTATTCCCTCAGTTCCCTTCCTTCATTCCTTAAATTTAGCAGCCTGTCATGGACCCTGATAGTTTTACCGTGTATCTTCTTAAACAACTATTGTGAATACTGACTGGATCTTTTCAAAAGCAGTAGAATAATATCTTATAGTCTTATAATTTTAGGAACAACAGCAACAAAACTCTTCAGTGATGAAGTGATCAGAAATTTTCAAATGACTCTTAGATGCCTGTGATTTTCCAAAACACAGCTGAGGGACACCCTCAATCAAGCAGAATGGACAATAAATGTTGAGTGGGCAATTATATGACCCCACCAACTACCAGTGTGCACATCCCTTCCTTTACTAAGAGCATCTCTACACTTATGTTTTTGATAATATTCTGTAGATAAGACCATAACTAAAAATTAGCCGGTGTGGGGCAACACACCTGTAGTTTTAGTATTGGGAGACTGAGGAGGGGGGATCACTTTAGACCAGGAGTTCAAGGCTGCAATAAGCTATAAGCTATGATTATGCCACTGCACTCCAGCCTAGGTGATGACATGGAGACCCTGTGAAAAAAAGAAAAGGAATGGAGGAAGGAAGGAAGAAGGGAAGGAAGGGAGGGAGGGAAGGAGGGAAAGAAAGAGAAAAATCGTATATTTTAATCACTGATTCCTCCTCTTCTGCATTTTACTAATAATGTGAAAAATATTGACTCCTAATTCAGCACTAAGCATTGTATTTAAGTTCTCCATATCTATTACTCCAGTTAGCCTTATGAGGATCCAAGGAAGTAGTTTATTACTCTCATATTTTTAACAAGTGAAAATCAAGCCTCAATGTTATAAACTAACTTAGTGTCAGAGTTTTCATTTCATCGAACTTTCATGTACCTTGATCATACAATGTATACTTTTAATCTTTATATTTAATAATAATAAACTATGAAGATAATTACAGGAAATAATCTGCAAAGATAACTATTTATCTTACCTTATTAGTGTTGTCTAGATCTCATTCTCCAATGATATTATAAAATTAACTAAAAACAAAATTTCTTTTTTTTCCCATTTATTTATTTTATTGCATTTTAGGTTTTGGGGTACATGTGAAGAACATGCAAGATTGTTGCATAGGTACACACGTGGCAGTGCAATTTGCTGCCTTTCTCCCCATCACCTACATCTGGCATCTCTCCCCTTGCTATCTCTCCCCAGCTCCCCACCCCTCACCGTCCCTCCCCTATTTCCAATAGCAAAGACCTGGAACCAACCCAAATGCCCATCGATGATAGACTGGACAGGGAAAATGTGGCACATATACACCATGGAATATTATGCAGCCATAAAAAACGATGAGTTTGTGTCCTTTGTAGGGACATGGACGAACCTGGAAACCATCATTCTCAGCAAACTGACAGAAGAGCAGAAAATCAAGCACTGCATGTTCTCACTCATGGGTGGGTGTTAAACAATGAGAACACATGAACACAGGGAGGGGAGCACAACAAAATTTCCTAAAGTTAATGGTGTTGAAAATGACTATACATTTTAATTTGTCAAAAATTGACTGCTTGGTTAAGGATTTAATGAAGAAGGGTTGAGGAGGGAAAGACTGGCATTTTTTTTTTACAAGAGTTAAAAAAAAAAGCTTATTTGACCTTTCTATTAGAAAAATTTCACTGAGACAGCTGTCTCCCTCCCAGTCTTCTTCCTGTATATTTCCTCCTCTTAATCTTTTGCTTACATTTTATATTTTGCTTCTTTATTATTTTGCTCTCTACTTTGCTTCTTTATTATTTTGCTCTCTTCTGTCTCTTATTTTCTAACTTCTTATTGCCTTTCTTTTGCTCTTGTTTCTTCCTACTCTCATTTTCCTTATGGTATTCGGTAGGAAAGAGACAAAACGACGAAAAATACCTAGGACTAGAATATGAAGAATTGTTCCTGGAAATAAGCCGAGTCTGGTTGCGTTTTCTTGAGGCCCAATAGTGAGAAGCAGACAAACTAGGAAAGAAGGGAATTTATTGCTATAACCAGACACAGGGAAAAGACTGGAGATAATTCCAACAGATCAAATGAAAGTGTTACAATTTTCTTAGTATTTATATAGGTTGGAGTTATGTGCCTATGTGCAATATAGCATTCACCAAAGTCTACTGGTAACTAATTTTGTTTCAGCTAGAAGATCTGAGCCAAAAAAAATGCTGCTAAGTCTGATTAAAGAACCCCAGTACCTTCAAGACCTGTCTATTGTGGTACCGGAGTGATTATTTCTCTCTTATCTCCTTTACAGTTTGGTCCAGGGAGCTGCCTGAGACTCTTCAATGGAATCTACTCTAACAGCTACCTCTGTTACCTTGATTTGTCTCAGATTTTGTTGATCCAACATGATTCTTGGCCCTAGGAATGTAAGATTGTCTCTATTATTTTGACTTGCTCCAGGCTAGGGAGACGCCTATGGAAGGATCCTTCTGACCATATGTTTCATTCTAGCTTTGATGCCTGGGCACCAATTTCCTTAGGTTAAATATTTGATCAATGTTAAATTGGTGCTGTGGAAATCTTTCTGTGTAACTTGAGTTCTTTGCAGGCCTGTCTGTGTGACAGTCATGCAGGCCTGTCTGTGTAATTGTCAGGGAGAATTGGTCCGCCACAGAATCAGTCCCCTTCACCTAAACAGGTGTCCTCAACTCTTCACTGGTAGTATCAGAGAATCAGAGAGGGCCGCCCTCTATGCTATGATGGCTTATTGGAGACATATTTGATTAAAACAGGATGAGATCTTGGAGTAGGAACTGACCAAATCTGAAACAAGAAAACAGAGGTTGATTCTTCCCTTTCCTTTAATTTATTCATCCAACAGATATTTCAAGAACTGTAGTGAACAGAACACATATACCCTCAGGGAGAATACAACGAAGTAGTAGCTAAGCAAGTAATCAGTTGCCTTTCATGCCAATTTGAGACATTAAATGTGTTGTTAGCTTATCTTTCCATATATTATTGAAAGTTATGCATGTCTTATGTTATGCTGGTATTCTAAGAAACCAGCAGGTACTACTTAAAGTACCATGCGATGTTTTACTATAAGCCTACACTGTGCAATATGACAGCCACTAGCCACATGTGGCTAGCAAGCACACAAAATATGGTTAGTCCATATTGGTATGTGCTGTAAAAAGCATAAGAGGTTCAAAGTCTCAATATGAAAGGGTGAGGTGGCTCTTGTCTGTAATCTTAGCACTTTGGGAGGCCAAGGAGGGTGGATTGTCTGAGCTCAGGAGTTCCAGACCAGCCTGGTCAAGACAGTGAAATTCTGTCTCTACTAAAATACAAAATAATAGCTGGGCATGGCGGCATGTGCCTGTAGTCCCAGCTACTTGGAAGGCTGAGGCAGGAGAAT